>NW_026732844.1:0-67500 GCF_028476545.2 Physella acuta | reverse complement strand
TCACCTACTACAGCTGCAACAACATCACCTACTACAGCTCCCACTAAAGGTCCTAATACAGCTCCTACTACAGCTACTACTACAGCTCCTACTACAGCCCCTACTACAGCTCCTACTACAGCTCCTAATACAGCTCCAACAACATCACCTACTACAGCTCCTACTACAGCTCCTACTACAGCTCCTAATACAGCTCCAACAACATCACCTACTACAGCTCCTACTACAGCTCCTACTACAGCTCCTAATACAGCTCCAACAACATCACCTACTACAGCTCCTACTACAGCCCCTACTACAGCTCCTACTACAGCTCCTACTACAGCCCCTACTACAGCTCCTACTACAGCTCCTACTACAGCTCCAACAACATCACCTACTACAGCTCCTACTACAGCTCCTACTACCCCCACACCAGAACCTGATCAAACACCAGCCCGTGAGCTGACTAGAAACTCAAAGAACTGAAGGAACCATCCAAGTGACTCACCCGGAAATTTCCGGCAATTTTCACTGGCCTTGTACGCCACCTTGATTTTCTCCGTCCCTGATTCACCCCTCGGGCACCCCGGGGCGGTGGGGGAGGTGGGGGGAGGCAGGGGAGGTCTACTGGTATCAGTGAGTTAAAAATCTAGTTCGGTGTAAAGTTAGGTTATTGAAAAATGGTTCCATAATTTAAAAAACCCCCAACAAAGTCGGGGTTAAAATGTGTAACTAATAAGACGTTGCAATAAAGCACTAATAAAAACACTACCGTTTATACATAAACATTACTCACTGAAATAATGTGAACTTCTATATAGTCCAAAGTTAAGAAGAGACTTAAATAAACAAACTGTGACTTTGAACAGACTGAGAATTTGAATCAGTAAGTCGACACCTAACCCTAATACAGTACCTATTTGATACCTGATTTTCGTTTAGGTTAGATGAAGTAGAGTTTATCTCTTTATGGCAATGACACATAAAGGATCGTTTTGTAAGTTAATTTTTAGCAGCTGAACGTTACCTTTTCTAAGCTTAAAGTTTAGAAATAAACCCACTCTGAATAGTCCTAAACAACCCCACAACTTCAGTGTTCTATGTGTATATAGTACATTGGCGATTTAATAACATTTTATTAGAGCTAAACTCGTGATACAAGAGTTAAAGTCATTTTCAGACGAACCATAACTAATACCCCTTACACCACAACCCCAACCTCTACTCTCTCACCAACCACTACCCCCTCACCAACAACCTTATAAATTACTTTCTCAACCACACCCATCCCTCACCCACAATCCTAACCACCACACCATCACCACTAAAAATTATCCCAACCCACAAACCTAACAACCCCCTTCCCCTTACCCACAAACCTTACCACCACCCCTTAAACCACAACCATTCCTCACCCACAATCCTAACCACTACACCTTCACCCCTAAAAACTATCCTTACCCACAAACCAAACAACCACCCCTACCCACAAACCCAACACCCCCCCATCCCCCACCCCTTACCCACAAACCTTACCACTACACCTCAAACCACAACCATTCCTCACCCACAATTCTAACAACTAACCCCCGCAACCACAACCCTTACCAACAACCCCCCTCCCACCTCATCCCCCCCACATCCCCACCCCAGCAAACAATCTTCCCCTGGGGTCTCCCTTCCTGTTGTTGTCCCCAGCCCTAAATATTTACCCCACATTTCAGAAACGGCAGATCCATTGATGTAGGTCTCGGCACAGAGAGAGGGCTGGGGCGGGGAAGGCGAATAGAACTCAAATATCTGTATTGACCTGTAAACTTGAAATTCCACCTCGCCCCCCCCCCCCCCTAATCTCTCCCCCACATCTACCTGTCTACTGACGTCTATAATCTCATTGACACCATCTTGCTGGATAGAACAGTCAAGACAGTTCTCTCTCTGTTAGCTGGGTACCAAGGTAGACTGGCCAGTACCTAGCCTTGCCTTTAAGGCTACATGACCATGTCTAATGCTAGTACTATATAGCACCACTCAAACGAAGAGTTTACATTACTAGCTGTATTGCGTGTGCTATATAGCACCGAACAAACGAACACGACTACATTGCCAACTCTAATGTTGGTGCTATGTAGCACCTACCAAATGAACAAGACTTCATTGCCAACTCAGATGCGTGTGCTATATATCACCAAGCAAACAAACAAGACTACATTGCCAACTCTAATGTTGGTGCTATATATCACCAAACAAACGAACTAGACAAAATTGCCAAATCTAATGTTGGTGCAATATATCACCAAACAAACGAACAAAACTACATTGCCAACTCTAATGTTGGTGCTATATATCACCAAACAAACAAACAAACGAACAAAACTACATTGCCAACTCTAATGTTAGTGCTATGTTATCACCAAACAAACAAACAAAACTACATTGCCAACTCTAATGTTGGTGCTATATATCACCAAACAAACAAACAAACGAACAAAACTACATTGCCAACTCTAATGTTAGTGCTATGTTATCACCTAACAAACGAACAAAACTACATTGCCAACTCTAATGTTAGTGCTATGTTATCACCAAACAAACAAACAAAACTACATTGCCAACTCTAATGTTGGTGCTATATATCACCAAACAAACAAACAAGACTACATTGCCAACTCTAATGTTGGTGCTATATATCACCAAACAAACAAACAAACAAACAAACAAACAAGCAAACAAACAAACAAACAAACAAACAAACAAACAAACCAACAAACGAACAAGACTACATTGCCAACTCTAATGTTGGTGCTGACAACATCGCCCCTTCATATGCAGAGGTCAAGAAACACATGAACTCTACTTCGCCTTCACTATGGATCTTTAGGTCTGAAAGGGGAGCTTTACTTTTACGTAGCAAAAAGCCAATATCACTTCAATTTTATAAAGGTGCGATCCATATTGTATCTTTGGTATAAGTGCAAGGGCATTACATTAGTTTTTTTTTGTCGTTAGCTAATGGCAATTTTCTATAGTAAGTCAGTGGGAGTTTTTTTATATATAGATAGGTGAATGGGAATTACCATGGGAACAGGGCATTCCCCGTCAATTACCCCCCGGACATTACCCCTCCCGATAATGTCCCATTGGGCGGGGGGGGGGGGGGTAATTGACAGGGGGTGATTGCTCCGGGGGGGGGGGGGGCGGGTAAAGTCGGGGGGTGGATGTCAGGGGTGGTGTAATTGAAGGGGGGGGTAGTGTCCTAGACCCATTTACCATACATAAGTGAATGGGAATTACCATAGGTAAGTAAATGGTAGAGTTACCATACATAAGTAGATGGAAGTTATTGCGGATAAATTAGTGTGAATTACCTCAGATAAATAAATGGGATTACCATAGATAAGTAAATAAAAATTACCACAAATTTTGGTGGATACAATTTTTTTTTTAAATGGTCTTAGACTTTTAAGTTAAACCATAGGATATTGTAAAATACCCTATACACTAAGAAGTAAGAATTGCAGTTTAAATTTAAATTGCGTTTACAGGTACTCTCAATATTTATTAAAAGTTTGTGAGTGTGGGGTGGGGGTGGTGTGGGAGTGGGAGTGGTGAGAATGTCACATGATTCTTAACTTATTTTTCGTGTCCGCCCGTGCATGTTGTAATGCATGTTGCATCTACCTGAAAGTGCATGTTTTACTCACCATCATGCATTGTGTTCAATATCCAGCTCATGCGCCGACATGAAGACAATAATTCCTTACGGTCAAGTATGATAAAAATACAATAAGGGGGAGGGAAGGGGGGCTTTAAATTACAGGAAGGGGGAGGGGAGGGATGGCTTTAACCAGTGAGTACATCCATCATGCATTGTCCCGCACGTGAGTCATGCGCAGTGAGTGAGTAAAACGAGGTCACGCGGACCTTTGATTATCCAGGTCTTTCACTGCTTTTTATGTGAACGGAGGGCGGGGTAGGGAGGGTGTTGGGAGGTGGGGGTGGTGGGGGTGGTGGGGGTGGGGGTAAAATGAAAGCAAGCTGACGACGACCAGGATATGAGAATGGAAAGCACTGCAGGAGAATGATGTGAATAATGGATAAAAATAACTTGAAATGGGAAATCGATGTACGCGCAGGTCAAGGGAGTTTGGAGAAAGTCAGTAAGGGCGATAGGAAGGGTGAATGGTAGAACTATAGGGACATTTGGTGTGTGGATAGTAGAACTATAGGGACATTTGGTGTGTGGATAGTAGAACTATAGGGACATTTGGTGTGTGGATAGTAGAACTATAGGGACATTTGGTGTGTGGATAGTAGAACTATAGGGACATTTGGTGTGTGGATAGTAAAACTATAGGGACATTTGGTGTGTGGATAGTAGAACTATAGGGACATTTGGTGTGTGGATAGTAGAACTATAGGGACATTTGGTGTGTGGATAGTAGAACTATAGGGACATTTGGTGTGTGGATAGTAGAACTATAGGGACATTTGGTGTGTGGATAGTAGAACTATAGGGACAATTGGAGTGTGGATAGTAGAACTATAGGGACAATTGGAGTGTGGATGGTAGAACTATAGGGACATTTGGTGTGTGGATAGTAGAACTATAGGAACAATTGGAGTGTGGATAGTAGTAGTAGAACTATAGGGACAATTGGGTGGATAGTAGAACTATATCCACAATTGGATAGTAGAACTATAGGGATGGAATGTTGATAGTAGAACTATAGGGACAATTGGAGTGTGGATAGTAGTAGTAGAACTATAGGGACAATTGGAATGTGGATAGTAGAACTCTAGGGACAATTGGAGTGTGGATAGTAGAACTATACGGACAATTGGAGTGTGGATAGTAGTAGTAGAACTATAGGGACAATTGGGTGGATAGTAGAACTATATCCACAATTGGATAGTAGAACTATAGGGATGGAATGTTGATAGTAGAACTATAGGGACAATTGGAAAAATGATTAGTAGAACTATAGGGACAATTTTAAAGGTGAATAGTAGAACTATACGGACTATTGGAATGGTGGATAAAGTAGCACTATAGGGACAATTGGAAAAATGGATAGTAGAACTATAGGGGCAATTGGAAGGTAAAAGGGAAGAGGTATAAGGCCGATGGGAAAAGTGGAATCCTAGCAATAACAACGACGGGCAGGGGTTGTGGGGGAGGGGGGGGGATGCAGAAAATAAACATTGATACAATTTGTTTTTTTTGGCTATTACAATGTTGACCAATCATATATATATATATATATATATATATATATATATATATATATATATATATATATATATACACTGTTTGTTGTATATAGCACGTTTGGTCTTTACTATGAAACTTCTACAATATCAAACCTACTAATACCATGTACAGCAAATTATGACACCTTTTAGTAAGAGTAAAAATATCAAAGCTACTAATTCGTAATTAATTATAATTATGCACACACATCGTTAATCAATTAACAACAACACATTGCCCCTGGCACCTAGCCCCTAATTCAATCTTTCATTAAAAATGCCCCCCCCCCCCTCCACTCTTCACGCATGCGCACTAAGCCCTACATACAACACAAACGTAAGTACAAAAAAAAAACTACTCACCAGTCTGACCTTTACCCAGCGTCTTCTCCAGTCTGTAGGGCCCAACGTAGAGGTCATCCTTATGCGCGTGAGACATGATCCTTTGGGTTAGGTGTTAGATCAAGCCACACACTCACACACACACAAGAAAGAAACTTCACTGCTTATTTTTCCAAGTCTGGCTGAGATGTATGAGGTAACCACATAACACAAGAAATCAATGCCGGGGTCAAGAATTTTTTTCCCCAAACCAAATCGCCAACATTAAGAACAAATATTACCAATACTAATACAAAGCCAATTGAAATATAATGACCACCACAAAAAAAAAAAAAGAAACCGCAAACAAAAAAATAATTTAAAAATCGAAACATAGAAATAGTACCTAGCTATACATCAAGGCAATCTATCTTATGCAGTCGCCCTTATTTACTTGTACGCCCCACCCCCCACCTCATATTGTTAAACTACTGGCGATATATGCGGGAGGTTTCATAATACAGTGCGTTATCCAAGCTACATGGTCTGACCTTGACCTTCATTTGTCTTTTCCTGTTCATTTCATAGGTAAATCTAAAAAACGAAAACCCTTCATCTTTCCTTCAAATCACACTCGATGCATGTACCTGTCTCCTTCTCTCGCCATAATAGATAACAAATTATCTGCTTGCCCCCCTCCCCCCCCCCCTCTGAAAATCTTTTTTTTAAAGAAAATAATCAATTTTCTTTAAAGAAAATATTGGCAATAAAAAGATTTGTTTATAAGGCTAGCTAGTCATTGTCCTCATAAAAGTAAAGTCCCCTTTTCAAACTTGTCGGTCCTTGAGGCGAGTGAAGTAGAGTTCAACTTTTTCTGTGACCTCGGCCTATGAAGAAATAGTGTGGTCAACACTATGCCCAGCCGCCCGCTTTCCCATCAGAACTGGGTCGACTTAGGGACATTCTACTCACTTTATCCCGGATTCGAACGCGTGACTTAAGGTTTTGAAGTCTAGCGCTCTACCTCTAGGCCACGCCGTCCCATAAGACTCGTCTTCGTTACAATTCGCTTTAAAAACAAAAACTTAACGTTTTAGTTGATAAAAGATGGACAAAAGGCTATCAACTAAATTCGTGCGCGATTTTTCGAAATCGACCCAGCTGAACTGTAAATAGACAGTCCTAACAGCGTCATAACAATCGAGATAATCTGCTAATACTTTAACTCTTGTCCTAGTTCATTGGTCCTTGGCCTGTACCGATAGTCGTATTCATAACGCCGTCTCTTTTTCTTCTTCTTCTTCTTCTTCGTTCTTAATTTTTAGTTTTGGAAGGGAACGAGCCTTATCTGCCAGAGGGTTTGAACTCGAGACTTTTTTCAAATTTATGAACCATGAGCTTTGCCGACTCGACCATGCTTCCATCACAATTAAGGATTTCGTGTCAACTGGTTATGCGCCATTGAGGCCATTGACTCCGATTTCAGCCTGCTTTTCTTTTTGGATTTGCTTCCATAGCCTTTGTCCAACCAAGAACAAACTACAAGGCAGCAGTTGTTTGATTTTGGAGTTGTCTCTCCTAGAAGAGTGGCTGTCCCCAGCTAACGAGCCTCATCTGCCCGAGGGTTCGAACTCGAGGTTTTCGGTTTAGCAACCATGAGCTTTACCGACTCGACAACGCCGACCCCTCGTCTCTTTTTAAAAAGCATTATTTTCCGGAGAGCCGGAAAAATAAAATTCATATTGCGCTGTCATCGGAACTTAACTCAATAAAACACGCCTTTACCAAATTTAGCCACAGATAAATAAAAATCATGTCTTTTCCGTGTACCAGAAAACACGTCAAAGGAATATTTAAAAAAAAAAAATGAAGCGTCATCCGAATAGAACACAATAAACGTCACTCACTGGGGAAGAGCGGGGGATTGGGATGGGGGGGGGGGGGGGAAACACAAAACCGACCGCCATCAAGATACAGTACAAGCACGACGTCATCCGATTCACAAATTGTGTGCCAATCATTGACAAATTACCAGCCACCATCGCCCAATTTCGTCATCTCAGAGGGTGACCCAATTCTTCTAATCCCCCATGTCGATTCCAGCATTACACAGGTGTGGGGGAGGGGGGGGGGGGGGTGGGGATTAGGGGAGGGAGGGGTTGGGTACTATGACGCGTCTTATTTTTAACCCTTACAGGACGTATTCGTGATAGAGAGAGAAAAAAAAACTCGTCAGATTCCACACCGGTTAGCTGATCAATACATTGTGATTGTCACCGCTGTGAATGTGAGGTTACCAGAGTGGTTTGTTTGTTGGTGGTGGTGTGGTGGTGTGTGAGGTGTGGGGGGAAGGAAAAATTGTGGGGGGGGGGATAGAAATGTTACACTACTGACAGAATTAGCTCAACGGCTGTTTTTATTTTTTCTTTCTCAAAAAACACGCAAGTTGAGTTTTAAAGATATCGAAAGGATTGGTTAACGGGTTAAAGACGAATGCCAGGGTTTGATCGAAATCAATACAGACGTATGAGACAGATCGAGGGGGGTGGGGGTGGGGGTGGAATTGGCAGGGGTGTGTGGGGGGGGGGCAATTAATGTATAATTGGTGGCGTTGAGTTGGTACCGATTTAGATGAGTGACGTACTAGTGTATCACCCACTGCAGCATGACGTGTTTGTGAAGATTATTTTTTTTAAAGATGGGATTTATTGATGGGATCACGGGTAGATACACGGTAGATACAGCAGCTCTAACGACTATAGAGTAAGTCTAGCCAAGCTTATATACTTAGGTAACAGCAACATTTGTGATTAGACACTTTTAGACATTTAATCAACGTATATACATTGATCTGTGTTTCTATGTATTTACACCCCTATGCATGTTTGTTTGCATGTGTGTGTGTATGACTGTATGTATGTATTAAGTAAAGAACTTTTTCGAAGCTTACGGTTCAGGGTGCAGGTGAAGTAGAGTTTATTAAATGACCTCTGAATATGAAGGGAAAGTGTGATCAATTTAATGTATCTACCTGAGCTGGGTGGATTAGAACTCGGGTTCCTCAAGCTATACCATTCCACAACGCCATCCCCATATTTATATATATATATTTATATATACTTTTATATATACCTATTTATATATATATATATATATATATATCCCTATATATAAATCCATATATATATATATAGACTATATTTATCTATGACATAAGTGAGAGGGAGAGGATTCCTGAATCCATAATCTCTGGCATTACTAATCTGTACATGTAGCATCTCCGCTGTCCCCGGCCCGTTGTGTGGTACGGCTAAGCCTCCAGTGCTCGCTCTAATGACGACAACGAGGCTCGGGCGATCAACAACAACAATGGCCACGATCAGCGTGCTGTCGGACAGCTGACGGCCCATACAAAGGCATGGCGTGATGTCAGAGCGGGCTGGGGGGCGGCACCAGGCTCATGTTCTACATCTGTCATGGCCGCGGACAAAGGGAGAGCACTATAACGAATTATGTTTTTTTAATTTTTTTGTTGTTGTTGTGGAAAAAGGAGTATTAGGCTTAAGAGAAATCTGACTAATGTTTCATTACAAGAATAAGCGTGTTAGGCTCAATAGAAATTTGAGTAGGGATATTATTTCGTAGACAGAAATGAGTTAAAAATTTAAAGATGGAGGCTGAATTCGAATTCAGATGTAAAGTAAACTGTATTGGATATTTTCTATCTCAACTTTTGCCTGTTAAGTGTTTGGCCTAAGTAATTATATTAAAATTAACTAGATGTTTAGTTCTACTAGAGGCGGTAGGACCACGTGACATATTGTCTTACAAAAACCTTTAAATCAAAGTTATTGTTGGAATATGTGTAGAGGTTATTTTTGGGGATTATATAGCTCATGATTTTTGCTTGTACTTTTTTGGTAATTGAAATTGTTCAAGGCGTAATGATGGAAGGTTTTAGAGGGGGTTCAATGAGAATTTAATCTTCTATATATCATGTCTTCCTGACGGCGTGGTCGAGTGGTAGAACTTTCGGCTGCTAGCACGAAAGTCTCGAGTTCGGATCTCGGTTGGTTCAGACTTGTGACTTTACTTTTTTAAATACACGCAGTTGTCTGTTAAAACTCTAGGGTAGAAATTTGTTGAAATGGTAAAATGGTTTCCTAATTAACATGGCACAAGTTTCTTTATATCTACTGATAAGCGCTAGTTTTCTATATACAAAACAGGGGACTCTTTACTCATAGATTTTTTTTAAACAGAGAGAGGGGGGGGGAGGGAGTAGTTAAGTATCTACACACATAAAGACCCCCATCCCCACAGAACACGGGGACCCTACCCCCCCCCCATCTCTGGCATTACATGCATGTCCAAAGGTTAAAGGTGACAATCGATAACCCTCTCCGTTTGCCGAGGCCTAGGTATTCCTCGCCCATCGATCCACTCGTTCAGCCTCAAAGAAGAGAAATAGAATCGGGCCTGGAAAATGGAGATGTCGGGACTATTCGTCGCGCCGATAGTGTAGTGTGTGGGTATAGTGAGGGTATAGTGTGGGTATAGTGTGGGTAGTGTGGGGGTGTAGTGTGGGTATAGTGTGGGTATAGTGTGGGTATAGTGGGGGTATAGGGGTATAGTGAGGGTATAGTGAGGGTATAGTGTGGGTATAGTGGGGGTATAGTGTGGGTATAGTGTGGGTATAGTGTGGGTATAGTGGGGGTATAGGGGTATAGTGTGGGTATAGTGTGGGCATAGTGTGAGTATAGTGTGGTTATTGTGGGGGTGTAGTGTGGATAGTGTGGGTATAGCATGGGTATAGTGTGGGTAGTGTGGGTATAGTGTGGGTATAGTGTGGGTATAGTGTGAGTATAGTGTGGGTATAGTGGGGGTGTAGTGTGGGTATAGTGTGGGTAGTGTGGGCATAGTGTGGGTATAGTGGGGGTGTAGTGTGGGTATAGCGTGGGTATAGCATGGGTATAGTATGGGTAGTGTGGGGGTGTAGTGTGGATAGTGTGGGTATAGCATGGGTATAGTGTGGGTAGTGTGGGTATAGTGTGGGTATAGTGTGGGTATAGTGTGGGTAGTGTGGGGGTGTAGTGTGGATAGTGTGGGTATAGCATGGGTATAATGTGGGTATAACATGGGTATAATTATGCGTACGGAATGAGTATGGTATGAGTATAATATGGGTAGGAATGAGTATAGAATGATTAGGAAATGGGTTTAGTATGAGTAGGGTATGAGTATAGTATTGTTATGAATGAGTATAGAATTATTAAGGAATGAGATAGTATGATTAAGAAATGGGTATATTATGAGTAGGGTATGAGTATAGTATGGTTATAGTATGAGTGAAAGGTTGTGTATAGTATGACAATGGTATGAGTAAAATATGAGTTTAGTGTGGGTATAGTACAGTGTTTCTTCCAGACTTTTTTCGCCGGGGGGGGGGGGCACTTGAAATCTTCGGGGGGGGGCGGTAAACTTTCTTCGGGGGGGGGGGGCGGACACTGTTAAAAGTATATATTTTCTATATAAATTATATAAATTTCATTTCGTTCGGGGGGGGGGGGGGGGCGGTAAATTTTTTTCGGGGGGGCGAAGCCCCCCCCCCCCCCCCCCGAAGAGATGCCTGGAAGAAACTCTGGTATAGTATGAGTGAAGTGTGAGTAGGGGATAAGTATAATCTGAGTAGGAAATACGTATATTATAAGTAGGAGATGCGTATATTATAAGTAAAGTATGTGTATGGTATGAAAAGGGAATGAGCACAGTATGAGTATGGCATGAGTAGGGTAAGAGTATAGCGTGAGTATATTAAGAGTATATTATAAGTATATTATGAGTATACTTTCATCGCGCGTAGTGCACTGCTGGTATACCGACCTAAGTACCATGCTTTGAATGAGTACACACCTACACCCAATAGTACCGGTATAGTCACTGGATCAAAAGAAACAGTGCCGGTACTATGTCAAACAATTGCCCAAACAATTTGTGCTCTATACAATTCTCACTATCGCTCACTCAGTTCTAGAAAAACTCCAGGAACTAGGAAGGTCAAGGTCGCATGTAGACAAGAATAAAATATTTCGACAAGCGTACCTGTCTAAACGGTAATAGTAATAATGTTAGACAACGTAATTACCATTAGCCCGGAGCTATTGGGATTAAAAATTCAAAACCCTTTTAGTAAAATTAGACCATTCGATTAAAAAGAAAAAAAAAATAACAAAAAAAAAGACTCACGAAGACACTAAAGTATAATAAAAAAAATAAATTAAAAAAATAAATCAATACCCGATTTATTTATCAGTCTAATCACAACAAACTAAAACCAATACCTCAATTTTTAAGATAACTCCATTCCAAGAACACTAAACAACACTGAATATACTGTCCACACACCACCCCATCTGATCTCTATCTAACATTTTTAACAGATGTGTCTCGACACAGCAAACGACCACAACACACTCGGAACGGTAGACTGTGCTCCCCGTGGCTCGCTCAGAAATTCACCTACTCCGTCCTGCGCACGAGAAAGCATTTATTTTGCACTGCTAAGACCGCGCACGACCAAGAAAACCCAGTTGCTACCGACAACACGACATAGCGCTGCGCGTGGCCAGGACAAAATCATCGCCCCCAAGCCAAACGGAATATTTTTCGGCCAAACAAATTTATAGTTAATTTGTATTGTTTATTCCAAATGAAATATATAAAAAAAACCTATATATAAGCCTAGGCCTACATTATTTAATCAATGTAGGTTAAAAAAATGAAAATAATTGTTGTATTGATTTCAGCCATTTTTTTTAAATTTTTTTTTTTTAAAGTGTAATGAAAAGGTATGATAAGAAAATGAGAAGGCATAACAGTGAGGCGAATATTTGTTTAATTTTTTTTTTAAACTGTAAATATTGATTTCAAATTTTTGTATTTACGATTAAGATATACCAAACTACAAAGTATCATTAAAAAATTATTAAAAAAAAAAAAAACAAAAAAAAAAAAAAAAAATCCAAAAAAAATAATAAAATAGACGTTTGGCTCGAAGATGCCAATCTGGCAGGAATACAAGTATCGTTCTGGCATCGCTTGATGAATCATCTTGATCAGCGCTAGCATCGTATCGGAGTTTCGGTAGCGATCTCCTCCCGAAGCCGTGTGGAACAGGGGCGGCGAACTGCGGGCGTCGCAACCGGCGGTCGATAGCGATACGCAGGGAGGGGGACGCGCGTGCTTGCCGGCACGCTGGTTGCCGCAGTGCCATTGTTATTTTGTGTTGGGGGAAGGGGGGGGGGGGTCCATCCATATATGACGTCACGTTTTTTTTTTTGCCGATTTTTACCTCACCTTCGTCACACATCGTCACAGAAAGTCCAGACATACCCCCCCCCCAAGAAAAAATGACTTTCACACCTTATCCTACAACTTCCACCTATAAAATTACAGTATATTATTGTTTTTTAAACCATCGATTTCTTTCTAAATTATTGACTAAGCTTGGTCAGTGGCGTAGCGAGGTCGGGTGTCACCCGGTGCGGCACTTAATGGTGTCACCCCCCAGAGGCGTAGCCACCCTTCCCGGGGACAAACTTTCGATTTGCACCCCCCTCAAGTTTTTCTCTATATATTTTGCTATTTTTTGCCTTTGTGTCACCCCCCCCCCCTGAATGGTGTCACCCGGTGCGGTTCGCACCCCCCGCCCTCCCCCCTCGCTACGCCTCTGAGCTTGGTTAACATAGAATATATTAATCCATTTCTATCACAATTTACACACACTTTTTTTTTTCAAAACCGCGAAATAACGACAGAAATTCAGTTTCTAACATTTCTTTTATTTAAAAAGCAAAAGTACCGTCACACATTTCTACACCCCCCCCCCCCCCCCCCCCCCACCATCATGACACAAAGTTACAAAATTAGGGAACCCTTCCTCCATCCCGCCTACGAGTATGACGTCATTTATAGACAACCCTTAACCAATGTTATTTTTGTTTTAGCAATGTCACGGAGACTTCAGTTTTCATCTCATAGTTTAAAGTTGTAAATAACTGTTTAAAAAAAAAATTAAAAACTTATTACAGTGGTCGAGATAGAAAGGATGATGACGAATGAAACCTTGGAAAAAGACGATTTGCGCAGGTTACATTTGTTCTCGAGAATATTCAGCCCAGGTACTATATGACTAGTACACATCTCATGTACTATACCCAGGTGGTACATGGGTACCACAAAGCCCAAGTACTTAGCCCAGGTACTACAAAGCCCAAGTACTAAAAAGCCCAGGTACTAGAAAGCCCAAGTACTTAGCCCAGGTACTACAAAGCCCAAGTACTAAGCCCAGGTACCACAAAGCCCAAGTACTTAACCCAGGTACTACAAAGCCCAAGTACTAAAAAGCCCAGGTACTAGAAAGCCCAAGTACTTAGCCCAGGTACTACAAAGCCCAAGTACTAAACCCAGGTACTACAAAGCCCAAGTACTTAGCCCAGGTACTACAAAGCCCAAGTACTAAACCCAGGTACTACAAAGCCCAAGTACTTAGCCCAGGTACTACAAAGCCCAAGTACTAAACCCAGGTACTACAAAGCCCAAGTACTTAGCCCAGGTACTACAAAGCCCAAGTACTAAAAAGCCCAGGTACTAGAAAGCCCAAGTACTTAGCCCAGGTACTACAAAGCCCAAGTACTAAGCCCAGGTACCACAAAGCCCAAGTACTTAACCCAGGTACTACAAATCCCAAGTACTAAAAAGCCCAGGTACTAGAAAGCCCAAGTACTTAGCCCAGGTACTACAAAGCCCAAGTACTAAACCCAGGTACTACAAAGCCCAAGTACTTAGCCCAGGTACTACAAAGCCCAAGTACTAAACCCAGGTACTACAAAGCCCAAGTACTTAGCCCAGGTACTACAAAGCCCATGTACTACAAAGGCCAGGTACTACAAAGCCCAAGTACTTAACCCAGGTACTACAAAGCCCAAGTACTTATCCCAGGTACTACAAAGCCCAAGTACTAAGCCCAGGTACTACAAAGCCCGTACTACAAAGCCCAAGTACTTATCCCAAGTACCACAAAGCGCAAGTACTAAGCCCAGGTACTACAAAGCCCAAGTACTACAAAGCCCAAGTACTACAAAGCCCAAGTACTACAAAGCCCGAGTACTAAGCCCAGGTATTACAAAGCCCAGGTACCACAAAGCCCAAGTACTTATCCCAGGTACCACAAAGCCCAAGTACTAAGCCCAGGTACTACAAAGCCCTAGTACCTTATCCAGGTACTACAAAGCCCAAGTACTAAGCCCAGGTACTACAAAGCCCTAGTACCAGTGGCGGAACTAGAAATCAAGGGCTCCCCCGCAAAGAAAAATCTAGGGCCCCCTGTGTATATATATATATATATATATATATATATATATATATATATATATATATATATATATGATCTATATCCTAACTGAGTAATTTAGTCTACTTCATTGCAATATATAACCATTCTCAGAGAACAAAACAGAAAAAATTTAGTCCAAACTCATTCCGACTAGCGAGCAGTGTATTGAAAATGCTGGTCAAAAAAATATAAAGACGTTAGCTTGATTCGTGAATGGTTTCTCGCGTTATGTTTATTTTTTTCCTTTTTGGCTTTTATAATATTAATTTTGAAAACATTGATTTTTATAGCTATACTATTGTATAGTACGTCTTATTTCAGTAACAATTCAGAGAATCAATTGCTTTTTAATATACATAGTACAAAACTATTTAAATGAGCTTCGTGGGCATCCCTATTTTAAAGAAGGGCAGTAAGTCATGGAAGTAGTGTGAATGTTTACCTACCTTTCAAACTATAGCTCTTGTAGATTTTAAAATATTTTTCTACGCAACAATCTCTGCTATAGTAGACCTGTTTTTTTTTTTTACAAAACCACTTTCAAGATGCATGAAAACATAATTTTTGAAAAAAAATGCATTGTTTTTTGGTCGGAACTGGGCCCCTAAACGTCCTGGGCCCCCCCGCATTGCGGGGTCTGGCGGTATGGTAGTTCCGCCCCTGCCTAGTACCTTATCCAGGTACCACAAAGCCCAAGTACTAAGCCCAGGTACTACAAAGCCCTAGTACTAAAAACCCCGAGTATTAAGCCCAGGTACTACAAAGCCCAAGTACTAAGCCCATGTACTACAGAGCAGCCTATTTAGTCCAATCACATCGAGTTCTCTCTTCAACACATCGACCCACCACAGGGAACTCACTTTCTTCCCTCATATGTAGTGGTATCCTCTACTTCACCTACCACACTGCTCACAAACGAACCATGTGTCATTTGGTATAAGAACATACCACACTGCTCAACAACATGTCTTTTGCTAAAAAAAAAGGTAAGTTTGAATTAGGGTAGGTTTGTACAATATCTAAAGCCAACAGTTAAGTTTGAATTAAGGTAGGTTAGTACAATATCTAACGCAAACAGTTAATTTTGGATTAGGGTAGGTTAGTACAATATCTAAATGACAACAGTTAAGTTTGGATTAGGGTAGGTTAGTAGAATATCTAAAGCCAACAGTTAAGTTTGGATTAGGGTAGTTTAATACAATACCTAAATGACAACAGTTAAGTTTGGATTAGGGTAGGTTAGTAGAATATCTAAAGCCAACAGTTAAGTTTGGATTAGGGTAGTTTAATACAATACCTAAATGACAACAGTTAAGTTTGGATTAGGGTAGGTTAGTAGAATATCTAAAGCCAACAGTTAAGTTTGGATTAGGGTAGTTTAATACAATACCTAAATGACAACAGATAAGTTTGGATTTTTTTCACTCATAGATGTGTTTCAGTCCCCAGCTAACAATTCTCATATGCCCGGGGTTCGAACTCTGAACTTCTGTAATAATCAACCACACGCTCTCCTGTCCGACCACGTGTCCTCTTGCTATAAGCCATTAAGGAAATTTAAAAATAATGTTAAATAAAGCGTATAAAGCCTTGCTGTCGTATTTGTCTCCAAAAAGTATTAAACCCTCAACCGGCGAAATGCGGCAAACCCTTATGATAAACTATATATAACCAACACCTCTGATGCAATACTCTCTGATAGCTTGTAAGTGACCGTCTGACACGAGCGATATAAAAACACGGATGTGACACTGTCACGGAGGGGAAAAAATAAATCTCATGACACGAGTGACAAGTGGCACGCGACATGATGTCACTGACACAGACATGTCAGCTCTGGAATCTCGATGTCTTCCGTGAAACTAGGTCATACCGTCCGTTGACATCGCGGCGACATGCCGGGATATGTTCTCACTCACACGTGCGGGCCACACGTGAAGTACTCAACCAACGAGTGTGAGTAGCGCTGTAAGGTGGTATAATTATATACATATACAAAAATAATTGATGTAAATATTAAAACAATGCCTCCCGAATTTTTATTCTTTTATTTACTCCTAACTCTAGACTAGACATAAAATTTTCAAACACTACCTATTTGCCTAACTTAATAAAAAAAAAAATCAAGCGCAGCTACTCATAGTTACAATAAGTACAAATATTTAACGCGGCTATTCCCCCTTCAACGCTGTGATATAATTGATTACTTTTTTTTTTAAAGAAAAATATAATTTATCATTTTATTTTGAAATATTATTCAGAATGAAACTTTTCTTGAAATTATCTGCATGCTTATATATATATATATATATATATATATATATATATATATATATATATATATATATATATATACATATATACATACATATATATATATATATATATATATATACTTATATATATATATATATATATATATATATATATATATATATATATATATATATATATATATATATATATATATAAATATATATATATATTCTAATATAATAATTTTTTGTTGCACATAACACATACATCGCCTACGTAACAAATCTATAAACTACTTTCTCCTGGTATCTGAAACAGCTTTTCTTTCAGTTATCTCCTCGGAAGGGGGGGGGGGGGGGGGAGCAACATATATTTTTACCACTGTGCGCCCCCTCACCCGACCCCCTGTCTCGTGGAAAAAATCTGAAAGAAACATTGACCATAACCCTGACCTTAACGCTAGACCTGACCTAACTCCGGCACTGTTAAAAATATTTTCTAATGTTGAGTTAAGCTTTAACGGGCGAGTTGCGACCTCACCTCACAGAGTTTCTCCAGTAGAAATACTTCACGCGGTCATCAACCCCGCCACATATGCTTGCAATTAGTAAACCTTTAGGTGTTGTTGAAAACAGTTTTAGCTAGTTTTTTTGGGAGTTTGTTTTTGAATTGCCACAGAAATAATTATTTGACAAAATATTAAACATTGTCAATATTTAGTTTAAAACACTATCGCATGTTTACTGTTATAACTTAAAAAAGATAAACTCTATCGTACGGTACATGTACACACAAATATTATATAAGACATTATTATACATTTAAGAATAGTCATACGGAAATTAAATGTATTAATTTATATTTAGAATGAACTGCAGTACCAATATGGTTTGGGCCTACACCATCAGTACCGGTTAAACCACCCAATAGCTGGCGTTGGAGTGTGGGGCGGGGGGAAAGAGGTGACACCAGAAAAAAAAATTAACCTTAATGGAAAAAAAAAAACACATGCTTTTTTAGTTAATTTAATAGCTGATTTAGGTTATGTAAACCTTGATACAGATCTTTTATATTTCAAATTATGTAAACCTTGATCCAGATTTTACATATTTCAGATTATGTAAACCTTGATCCAGATTTTATATATTTCAGATTATGTAAACCTTGATACAGATCTTTTATATTTCAGATTATGTAAACCTTGATACAGATTTTATATATTTCAGATTATGTAAACCTTGATACAGATCTTTTATATTTCAGATTATGTAAACCTTGATACAGATCTTTTATATTTCAGATCATGTAAACCTTGATACAGATCTTTTATATTTCAGATGGCCAACAATCAGATGGCCAACAATCAGATGGCCAACAATCAGATGGCCAACAATCAGATGGCCAACAATCAGATGGCCAACAATCAGATGGCCAACAATCAGATGGCCAACAATCAGATGGCCAACAATCAGAATGCCAACAAGCCAAGTCGAACAGCGGCCAGCTGGCCAAGTTTTTTCCTGGACAGTTTGGGGAGGGCCTCATCGAAGAACAGCACGTGATCGACGGTGATGTAATAGGAGCCGTCTGACGTCATGCTGTCCTTGACCAGCTGCTTCACGGCCGTCTCCGTCAGATCACTTCCGGGTTTTTTGACCACGCATGCGCAGATGTTCTCCACGTTGATGTCGTCTGGGACCGGAACCGCCATGATCTCGAGTACTTCCGGGTGAGAGCTGATTGGTTTCTCGACCCACGCTGGGTAAGTTAGTACAATGCCTAAAATATTATGGGATGTTAGTACAATGCCTAAAATATTATGGGATGTTAGTACAATGCCTAAAATATTATGGGATGTTAGTACAATGCCTAAAATATTATGGAATGTTAGTACAATGCCTAAAATATTATGGGATGTTAGTACAATGTCTGAAATATTGTGGGATGTTAGTACAATGCCTAAAATATTATGGGGTGTTAGTACAATGCCTAAAATATTATGGGATGTTAGTACAGTGCCTAAAATATTATGGGATGTTAGTACAATGCCTAAAATATTATGGGATATTAGTACAATGTCTAAAATATTATGGGATGTTAGTACAATGTCTAAAATATTATGGGATGTTAGTACAATGCCTAAAATATTATGGGATGTTATTACAATGCCTAAAATATTATGAGATGTTATTACAATGCCTAAAATATTATGGGATGATAGTACAATGCCTAAAATATTATGGTATGTTAGTACAATGCTTAAAATATTATGGGATTTTAGTACAATGCCTAAAATATTATGGGATGTTAGTACAATGCCTAAAATATTATGGGATGTTAGTACAATGCCTAAAATTATATGGGATGTTAGTACAATGCCTAAAATATTATGGGATGTTTTTACAATGCCTAAAATATTATGGGATGTTAGTTAAATGCCTAAAATATTATGGTATGTTAGTACAATGCCTAAAATATTATGGGATGGTTAGTACAATGCCTAAAATATTATAGGATACTAGTACAATGCCTTAAATATTAGGTTAGATTAGTACAATGCCTAAAATGTTATGGGATGTTAGTATAATTCCTAAAATATTATGGGATATTAGTACAATGCCTAAAATATTATGGGATGCTAGTACAATGCCTTTAATATTAGGTTTGGTTAGTTCGATGTCTAAAATGTTACGGATTTTAGTGAAATGTCTAAAATATAAGGGTAAATACAATTCCTAAAATATTAAGTTAAATTAGTACACTTAGGGTAGGTTAGTCAAATGCTTAAAATATATGTCTGAGATAAATGCATCTATCTATAACGTGTCATAAGACACACTTTTTTGGACATTCCCAGTTAACTTGTTTTTTACCTCTAGAAATGACGTCACCACTTCGACCAAACACAAAAACACGACCCTCGGGGCTGCAAAAACAAAAATAAAAAAAAACCCATTGTCAGCTTACTTAGGTACAATACATTCATTTTTTTCAGTGTAGTAAACCGTATACCTTATATGATTTTAATAATCAACGAGCAAAATATTGCAATGTGGAGAATGGAATCGGAGTGGTGTTACTCAGTGGTGAGCGTGGTCGGGTGTTACCCGGTGCGGCACTTAATGGTGTCACCCCCCTCTCAGAGGCGTAGGAACCCTTCCCGGGAACAAACTTTCGATTTGCACCCCCCCCCCCCCCCCTCGAACTTTCGATTTGCCCCCCCCCCCCCACTCAAGTTTTTCTCTATAAATTTTGCTCTTTTTTGCCTTGGTGTCACCGCTCTAAATGGTGTCACCAGGTGGGATCCGCACTCCCCCCCCGACCCCCCCCCCCCTCGCTACGCCTCTGGTGTTACTGTTTTCCTCGTAATATTGCCTGTGCGGAATTATTTTTTTTTTACTAGGGTAAAGGGATACAACCTAAAATATAGTCCAATTTTCGTCTAAGGCATTCACGAATGCATAAAAACAATATAAAACAGGAAATATTTCAATAATTAACAGGTTTAACAAAAGCATTTTAAAGATTGTATTAATATATGCCTTTAGAATTTTTTTATAAACTTAATATTAATTATAACTTAAATGTATTTTAAAGACAAAAAGAAAAGTTTTTGTTTGACAATATTTTTAAGAGGTGCGAGACATCATTAAAAATGTTTATTCAAGTTTATTGTATTAGTGGTTTTAATTTTGGTTTTAGACGATTTCTGATTAAAGTTCCTATTTGTGAAGTCAGCACTAAATGCCAAGCATGGTTGTCAAACCGAAAAGTCCCGAGTTCGAACCCACAGCAACCCAGCTAGGAGAAAATTCCCCAAAACCAAACAACTTGTAGTTCCTTCCTGGATGGACAAAGGCTATGGAAGCAAATTGAACAAGAAAAGCTGGCTTTTCGGAATCAATGGTTTACATGGCGCATAACAGGTTGACACGCAATTAATACTAATAGTTTCGCTGTCTGACAAGAACGCTCTGTCTGACAAGAACGCTCTAGAGAAAACACAAGCAAAATAAAAACATGCACAGTAATTCGAAAAACGAAATATGACGTCGACACATTTAGCGTAGAGTAGAACATAATCTCAAACCAGAGAGTGCACACAGTAATATGACGTCATTGATTATCGCGTAAACATTGAAAAAAAGGAAATGTTGTCTAATCTAAATGGTTTGCGTGAAGAGTTTCTTGCATACAATTCTTCGGGTAGGGGCGAAGCCCCACCCCCCGCGTAAGAACGTCTGAGCCCCCCCCCCTCCCCAACTCAAAAGAAATTTCCTCATCGATACTCTATAATAAAATTACAGCCTAATTAATGTGTCTAATCTAAAAAGTGGTTTTCTTGCAATGGGAAGGTAGACATGTTTTTTTTTTTGGGGGGGTTGGGGGGGAGGGGTGGAGGGGTGGGGGGGGGGTGGTGTGTAGGGGTGGGGGGTGGTGTGTGGGGGGGTGGGTTGGTTTCAGTGTTTCTTTCAGACTTTTTCCTCCCCGGAGAGGGGTGGGGGGTACTTGAAATTTTCGGGGGCGGGGGTAGAATATTCTGGGAGGGGGCGGACACTGGAAAAAGTATATAATTATATTTCGTTGAATGGGACGGTAGACATGTTTTTTTTGGGGGGGTGGGGGGTGGGGGGGCGGTGTGTGGAGGGGGTGGTGTGTGGGGGTGAGGGGTTGGGGTGGGGGTGGTGTGTGGTGGGGGGTGGGGGTGGTGTGTGGGGGTGGGGGGTGGGGTGGGGGTGGTGTGTGGGGGGTGGGTTGGTTTTAGTTTAGAGAAAAGAGACAGCACTATCAGCCTAGCGCCCGTTGTACCCTTCCTCAACGGGCCATTTATCTAGTACTTAATAGTTTTGGAGAAAATCTTAAAGGGAAATAATCTGTGTTTATGCAAACAAAAAACTGAAAAATTAAATGGTAATGTAACAGAAAATGAGATTGATTGCATTTAATTAAAAAATAAATACTAAAATAAAATAGGGTCCTTAGTTAGTTTAGGCATAGTTTATAGATTTCAAGTTAATAATTGAGTATAGATTAATTTTACATACATTTTAAATAAATGAAAGTAGGCTACATGTAAGAAAGAGGCTTTACTATTGTAATCTGTATCAGTCCTCAGAAGCCGATGATGAAAACTGTAATACTAAGCGAACATGCAAGGCAAACTGACGCTGTAACTTACATGTCGGAGGCGAAAAAAAACAAACAAAAGACAACCCAATGGGAACAGGGCTAGGGTAAGGACTTGGGTAAGGGCTTGATATAAGGTTAGGATTATTATTGTTATAGTCAGGGTGATGCTAAGGAAAATGTGGCTATAATTAGGATTAGTGTTATGCTCAAGGTTAGGCTAAAACTAATGTCTAGAGTTGGTTTTGGTTTTGTGTTAAGTTTTAGGCTGAGGTGAATGCTTAGGATTTGGTCATTTTTTGTAAGGTTAGGATTAAGGAACTATATAGGTATAGAGTTTGAGTTAGAATTAGGATCATAACATGAGGGGGGGTAATTACCTAGGGGTGGTAAATGACTGTGGGGTAATTGTTCCGGGTGGTAAATACGGGGGGGGGGGGGGGTAATGTCCTCTGGCCATGGCAATAGGGGAATAAAAGATCTGGAGAGCGATACTAGAAAGATGGGTTACCGCTGGGTACAGTTGAAGAAATTAACGGGGCCAGGAAAGCTCTTATCGGTAGACTCTGGTCAATTTTGATGACATGCATATATCATAGCGTGATACGATGCACGTCGTAATGGGATGCTGTGACTTTGTCCTTGTGGTCCCCAGGCCTATGTCCTAATGGGACTAAAGACCTATGTCCTAGTAGGACGACAGACCTCTGTCCTACTGAGACGACAGGACTGTCTTATTGGGACTAAGTAATAATGGGACAACAGGACTATGTCTTATTGGGACTATGTAATAATGGGACAACAGGACTGTCTTATTGGGACTATGTAATAATGGGACAATAGAACTATGTCTTATTGGGACTATGTAATAATGGGACAACAGGACTATGTCTTATTGGGACTATGTAATAATGGGACAACAGGACTGTCTTATTGGGACTATGTAATAATGGGACAATAGAACTATGTCTTATTGGGACTATGTAATAATGGGACAACAGGACTATGTCTTATTGAGACTATGTAATAATGGGACAACAGGACTATGTCTTATTGGGACTATGTAATAATGGGACAATAGAACTATGTCTTATTGGGACTATGTAATAATGGGACAACAGGACTGTCTTATTGGGACTATGTAATAATGGGACAACAGGACTATGTCTTATTGGGACTATGTAATAATGGGACAAATGGACTATGTCTTATTGGGACTATGTAATAATGGGACAACAGGACTATGTCTTATTGGGACTATGTAATAATGGGACAACAGGACTATGTCTTATTGGGACTATGTAATAATGGGACAACAGGACTATGTCTTATTGGGACTATGTAATAATGGGACAACAGGACTATGTCTTATTGGGACTATGTAATAATGGGACAACAGGACTATGACCTAGTGGGACGACAGTTTCTTCCAGGCATCTTCCATGTATGAGTGTGTGAATTGTTGCTAAGTGTATGAGGGACCCATGTATGAGTGTATGAATTGTTGATGAGTGTAATAGGGACACATGTATGAGTGTGTGAATTGTTGCTGAGTGTATGAGGGACACATGTATGAGTGTGTGAATTGTTGCTGAGTGTATGAGGGACCCATGTATGAGTGGGTGAATTGTTGCTGAGTGTATGAGGGACCAATGTATGAGTGGGTGAATTGTTGCTGAGTGTATGAGGGACCCATGTATGAGTGGGTGAATTGTTGCTGAGTGTATGAGGGACCCATGTATGAGTGTGTGAATTGTTGCTGAGTGTATGAGGGACCCATGTATGAGTGCGTGAATTGTTGCTGAGTGTATGACGGACCCATGTATGAGTGGTTGAATTGTTGCTGAGTGTATGAGGGACCCATGTATGAGTGTGTGAATTGTTGCTGAGTGTATGAGGGACCCATGTATGAGTGGGTGAATTGTTGCTGAGTGTATGAGGGACCAATGTATGAGTGTGTGAATTGTTGCTGAGAGTATGAGGGTCCCATGTATGAGTGGTTGAATTGTTGCTGAGTGTATGAGGGACCCATGTATGAGTGGGTGAATTGTTGCTGAGTATATGAGGGACCCATGTATGAGTGTGTGAATTGTTGCTGAGTGTATGAGGGACCCATGTATGAGTGTGTGAATTGTTGCTGAGTGTATGAGGGACCCATGTATGAGTGTGTGAATTGTTGCTGAGTGTATGACGGACCCATGTATGAGTGGGTGAATTGTTGCTGAGTGTATGAGGGACCAATGTATGAGTGTGTGAATTGTTGCTGAGTGTATGAGGGACCCATGTATGAGTGGGTGAATTGTTGCTGAGTGTATGAGGGACACATGTATGAGTGGGTGAATTGTTACTGAGTGTATGAGGGACCCATGTATGAGTGGGTAAATTGTTGCTGAGTGTATGAGGGACCCATGTATGAGTGGGTGAATTGTTGCTGAGTGTTTGAGGGACCCATGTGTGGGTCTCAGTGCTACCGTCCTTCCCGTGTTTAGTGAGGTGTATGGTGTAAGGGCCGTGTGTTGTCGTGACACTGCATGGTTGTGACATCGAAACTATCCGATGATAAGCAGCGTTTGTTTCAGACTTTTTTTTTCGTGGGGCAGGGGGCGGGGCGGACACTGTAAAAAATATATATTTTCTGTATAAATTCTATTTAGTTGGGGGGAGGGCGGTAGGCTGTCTTCAGGGGTTTGGGGAAGAGATGCCTGAAAGAAACTTTCATGATAAGAACCACATGTTTGCTATGCCGTGATTTACACGCAGGAGATGTTGACTGCTAATAATTTGTCTAATGCAGGGGTCGGCAACCTTTTGAAGCGGAAGAGCCAAAAGTTACAATTTTCAAAATTTCCCTGGTTTTAAAGAGCCACTAACATTTTTTTATTTCAAATATTTTATCTTTTTATTAAGATTATTAGTATTTGTTCAAGGATGTGAAGAGCCGCATCTTGATATCAAAAGAGCCGCATGCGGCTCGCGAGCCGCAGGTTGCCGACCCTGGTCTAATGAACTCCTCTCAACGACTTTGGCACATAGGTACCAATATCAAGTGCGCAAACTCAAGTCAAAATTAATGGTAGATCTGGTAGATAGATCAAGATCCATCAAACATAAAGTAATATTGAAAGACACCATAACTGCTTTTCCAACACATCACCAAATAATGTTTCGAAAGTCTAAAAAATATTGTCAAATAAAAACTCTTATTTTTGTCTTTACAATACCTTTAACTTATAATTGACAATAAGTTAAAAAAAAGTTTTAAGGCATATTTTAATACAATCGTTATAAATAGTTTGTTAAAATGTTATTTATTGAAATATTTCCTGTTTTGGTTTTGTTTTTATGAATTCATAAATGCCTTAGACAAAAATTGGACAATTTTTTTAGGTTATTTCCCTTTAAAATAGTAAAAAAAATAATTCAGCACAAGCAATATTACGCGGAAAACAAAGTAACACCACCGGCACCATAATGATATATACATTTTAAGGGTGAAAAATAAATTACAATGTAGGCTATATTAAAAGATTTTTTTTAACTTTCACGTAGGAAGACATTAAACAATAATCCAAAGTTTTAAAACAGATAATTCGCAAAAGATTATCTTGCTTTAGGGTATAAAAATTAGTCTTAATGGGTATTAGTGCTACCTCATTTTTACAGTATTTGAAATCATACATTTTTCTTCATGGGGGTGGGGGAGGGGGTTATTACGTTCGTCTGGAGGAAAAGGTGAGGGGGGGGGGGGGAGAAGGTGGCGTTGGACGTGCTTCGGGGGTTGGGGAAAGAGAGAAATGACTGAAAGAAACTCTGTTGGAGTTCCGGTGCATATCTATACAAGTACACACCTATACTTTATTACTCTATGTAACATATTTGTCTTTGAAGATGTGCCTAGTAATTTCCATTTAAAAAAAAAAAACCTAATGTGCCGACCAAACGCCTTTTTAAAAAGATATTTATTTAGTGAATTTTTACATAAAAGCTTGTTATATATATATATATATATATATATATATATATATATATATATATATATATATATATATATATATATATATATATATATGTATATATAATGTGCTTTTATTTAATTTTAAAGAGAATCATTTTATTTTCTTCTTTTAATGTATAATTAAAAGCCTGTTTTAATAAATATTTTCTTTTAAAAATACATTTTACATTTTTATACAGTAAGTTCACGATCATCTATCACCAGTAAACGGATCAGAGAACATCCCCCCCCCCCTTTTCCGGACAAAATAGAAGAAAAATTATAAAGTATCTTAGAGAAAATACATACTTTAACCAGTTACGCCTAGCTTCTGCACCCCCCCCCCCCTCCCCGGAAATTTTAGACCCACCCCCCGAAAATTAATTTACACAGTCCCTCCCCCGGAGAAAAAAGGCTGGAATAAACACTAGTCGCCCACCTCCCTAAAGTTTCAAGCCCCTCCCCCCACCTCCGGAGATAAAACGTCTGAAAGAAGCACTGATAGTGACACACACCTCAAATACCCAGCATCCGCGGATATGAACCATCCGTCCCTCCACCAGACGGCGTCCGTCCGGTCCGGCTCTCCGACGTAGCGCGTGAAAAGGGTCGGTGACCTGATGACTATGGTTCCTGACACTCCGGCACCGACCTCTCGGAGTTCCTCGTCCAGGATGCGGATCTGACGTCACACATGCCATGATGACAGAGATATAACGGGTTAATGAGTTCATTTTCTAAGGGTTGATTTCATAAAACGCATCATATGGCTTTGAAAAAAAAAACAACGTCTGCATGCGTCGAGAAAATAAAACGTTTGGGTAACCATTACAATCACAATGATATTTTAAGCCTAAACAAAAACCAACAAAAAAAATTAGACCCACTCATAATATCAAATTAACCGCCTCTGCTAACCCCTAACCTAGCTCGACACTATACAAATAAATCCGTCTAAACTATCCCGTACAAAATCAGCATAAAATTTAGCAAAAACGAGCGAAACTAGATGACGTACTGAACGAAACGCAACTGACCTCAACACCTTCTACGGGAAATCCCGCATCAAATGGTGCGAAATCGTCTCCATCGTTTATTTCATTGACAGACACACACAAAGGTTCGGAGCCAAAGAACATGATATAGAGCTTAGAACTGAAGGTTCGGATCCTGTAGAGGATTGGAAAAAAAAATTAGGAAAAATTTAGGAATAAATAAAAAAATAAAAAACTGAAAAATTGTTTTACGGGAAGAGACTCCGGTAATAAAACAAACAAAAAAACTTTTTAATTACTCGTTAGGAAACAATTATTTCTTTGTAGTTTTTTTTTTAAGTTACATCAGCAATTGACTTTCCATTTTAAAAAATCGTGGAAAAATCGTGGTAACTATGACAACTGCGGCCATCTTGAAAAATTAACCTCTTCGTTAGACTTCCACCATTCATAAAGTATTATATTTTAAGCCAAATAAACAATGAGTTCATAATCTTCTACGTTATTTTGGGATACTCCGCTAACATTTTTAACCATAGTTACCTGTCGTAAACAGCCCTTGTGATTGGCTGAACCCAGGAATTACATCACCATAGTTACCTGTCGTAAACAGCCCTTGTGATTGGCTGAACCCAGGAACACCATCACCATAGTTACCTGTCGTAAACAGCCCTTGTGATTGACTTAACCCAGGAATTACATCACCATAGTTACCTGTCGTAAACAGCCCTTGTGATTGGCTGAACCCAGGAATTACATCACCATAGTTACCTGTCGTAAACAGCCCTTGTGATTGACTTAACCCAGGAATTACATCACCATAGTTACCTGTCGTAAACAGCCCTTATGATTGACTTAACCCAGGAACCCCATCACCATAGTTACCTGTCGTAAACAGCCCTTGTGATTGGTTGAACCCAGGAGTTACATCACCATAGTTACCTGTCGTAAACAGCCCTTGTGATTGGCTGAACCCAGGAACCACATCACCATAGTTACCTGTTGTAAACAGCCCTTGTGATTGACTTAACCCAGGAATTACATCACCATAGTTACCTGTCGTAAACAGCCCTTGTGATTGACTTAACCCAGGAATTACATCACCATAGTTACCTGTCGTAAACAGCCCGTGTGACTGACTTAACCCAGGAATTACATCACCAGAGTTACCTGTCGTAGACAGCCCTTGTGATTGGCTGAACCCAGGAATTACATCACCATAGTTACCTGTCATAAACAGCCCTTTTTATTGGCTGAACCTAGGAAGCCCATCACCATAGTTACCTGTCGTAAACAGCCCTTTTGATTGGCTAAACCCAGGAATTACATCACCATAGTTACCTGTCGTAAACAGCCCTTGTGATTGACTTAACCCAGGAACCCCATCACCATAGTTACCTGTCGTAAATAGCCCTTGTGATTGGCTGAACCCAGGAACCCCATCACCATAGTTACCTGTCGTAAACAGCCCTTGTGATTGGCTGACCACCCGTGCAAGCCGTGTCCACGTATTTGCCGGTCGCGCTTTTTCTTGTCTCGACCACGTGACTCATCTCGGCCACCGTGGCCAGCGCGTGGGTCAACTTCTCAGCGTCCTTGACCTTCATGTTAAACTGGGAAAGAGAAAAAAACGAACTGTTATGCGAGGAACAATTTTTATTAATAAAATTCTTTGTTTCAGATATTCCGATCAATACTAAAACATAGATTTTGCAGACAGTGAGCGTACATTGTAAGAAATAGCAAAGCTGTAGAAATAAAATACATTCAGGTGCTTATGACGAATATAAAAGTAAAAAACAAACAAACAAACAAAAACTATATTAATGATGTAAATAGTATTAATGATGTAAGTAGTAAATAAATGTATACCGACCTACAAAATAAACCTCTAACTTATTACACCAAGAAAAGGGAGCAGGGAGGGAGGGCGGGGGGGAGGGGGTAACATTCGAATTCCCAATATACACAAGATTAAAGGTGAAGAATCGATCGTTCTATTTGTATGAGAAAAGAAATGCAACAAAACCAATGCCTCGAATCTGATACTAACGGATAAATATCAAGTCACATTAATTACCATAGACAGTCATCAGACCAAAACACTTAGACTCTACTTCATCTGCCTAGCATAATAAACGGTCTATACCTGCCCGTCATAAGATAGTGTATTTATCTGCACTACATTAACACAGTCTGGAACTGTAACATACAGTTTCAGTAATACAGAAAAACAGTAGAAGACAATGTAGCATGATATAACGTTGTAACACGTTCCTTAGAGTTCCCTGAGATAGATAACATTGTAGCAAGTTCCTTAGAGTTCCCTGAGATAGATAACATTGTAGCAAGTTCCTTAGAGTTTACTGACTAATGTAGAAAACATTGTAGCAAGTTCCTTAGAGTTTACTGACTAATGTCGATAACATTGTAGCAAGTTGATTAGAGTTTACTGACTAATGAAGTTAACATTGCAAGTTCTAAAGAGTTTACTGACTAATGTAGATAACATTGTAACAAGTTCCTTAGAGTTTACTGACTAATGTAGATAACATTGTAGCAAGTTTCTTAGAGTTTACTGACTAATCTAGAAAACATTGTAACAAGTAGCGCCCTAGGCAAAACTTATTAAAACGCCCCCTTTCGCACAAATTAATTACTAAAACATGTAAAAGAAAATAATTAATTAAAAGTGACATTAATTTATTATCAATTGCATACACGTAGACATCAAAATCAAATTTTACTTGCCTCCTTCGTCGCAAAAGTTTGTACTGATTCTTTCAATTCCAGTTTGCAAGCGTAATCGCATTCTATTGAAATTGTTGCTAAATCTACGAGTCTACTTTGTACTTAACGTGTTGGGCTCTCTGCAGACCTCCCAAGGTGAGTTCCAGAAAGGAACTTACCTGTTTTAAGCTTGACTGTCTTTAGTTACAATTGTAAAATTTCTGTATTGTCTGATTATGTAACGATTTTTTTTTGAAAAATAAAAGGCTATATATTTTAATGTAATAGATTCCAGCCTACAATTTTCATATGAGAATCCTTAAGGAGAGGGCGAACTTTTGAAAAAGACTCATAATTTAATTAGATGATTAGTTTGCGACTAAGACGATTTTAGACGCATTTGTTGCACTTTCTCATTATGTATATCTATTAACATTAAGTATTGCAATCTACAACGGCTAATGATGTATTTGTTTTTCAAATTTATAATGCTTAAGTAAACCTACCAAACTATTTTGTTTAGAACTTCTGTTCTATATAATGTTTTACAATAGCTAATAATAACTTAAAGTTGTATTTATATATAAGAGGTCAATGAATGTAAAGTTAAGCAATGAATTATCTCCCATTTGGAAATTCAAATACCAAAAGTTTATTCAAAGGAAATAACTTTCACAATAGTAGCTAAATTAACCTAGTGTAACTAAGACATTCTTACAAAAACACAATAAAATGATCTAAATTTCATTATATAAAATTATAACAAATCTTTTATATTATATTTATGTAGCCTGTCAAAAAAATATATTTTACTAATTTACTACTTAACTGTATGTTTTGTTTGATAGTCTAAACACGTTAGCTTTGTTATAACATATTTCTAGTCAATATAGATGACATACGTAAAATTGATACTACAATGAAGCCATTAATCTACAGGTATGATTCTCTTATTTGAGACGATAGAAAACACCAAGCGCGCCTCCTAGCAGCCCCCTCTCTTCCTCCCCAGGCATATCGCTACCACACCCACCTCTACATCGTCTATCGAGCTGTGGTTCACGCTAAATGTTTATAATCGTGATCAGGGCTTAGTGACGGCTATTAGGGGCAGATAATTTAGTTTTAAACGATTTTAAACTTAGGGGAGGTAACTAAGAGGAAGCTGCTATTATGGGGGGTGGGGGTAGGGTAAGGTTTGGGGGAAAGGGGGGGGTGTTTATCGTCCTTGACGACCTACTGGGCTCCCGGTCAAAAACCCCCTGGACATAAATCCCCTGGAAATAAACCCCCCGACATAAACACCCTGGACAAAAACCCCCGCGACATAAACCCCCCCCCCGGATAATAACCCATGGACTGAGGTTTATATAAAGAAATAATAACAATGATGTGAACCAAAAAAAATTTAAAAATTTACATTAAATTAATTTAATTTTTTACGACTAAGAAAATAGTTTCTACCTTAAAAAATGCTATTCGAAATCAAGGAGAGACCTTAGTTGTATTTGATCAAAGATCGGGCACCGACGACACCTTACATATAGGTCATCCACATGTGGGAGCCGTGCGGATCAAAGCAACACATTTTTAACAATACAAAAGATGTGATAGATTCACCGGCGGAAGCTTGGTTCATATCCACCTTGGCACACAGAAGCATGGTATAAATACGACAACAAATTTATTTCTCAACAAATTATATAATTTCTGGAATGGAGTTCGTTCAATCCAATAAAGGCAATTTAAAGATGATTTTTGAAGGCTATTTTTATGTCAAGCAAAAAGATCTGGCGAACGGCGTTGTCATTTGAGTGTGCCAAAAGACGCAACAAGACAGAATGCAAAGTTAAGATAAAGATTCATGGTGAACAGCTTGTTGGACGTTGTAATGAACATTCGCATGGACCAGATCCATCTCAACTTGAGTATTTGCGAGGCATCGCTCACGATCTGTCTTTTTAAAGTTATAATAAAAATAAAACAGTTTTATATATTAATTTTGGTTCTCATCATCTTTGGTTTTTCCTTATATAAACCAAAATTGGGGGTTTTTGTCCAGGGGGTTTATATTGCGGGGTGTTTTAGTCCAGTGGGTTTATGTCGCGGGGGGGGGGTTGACTGGACACCGACCTACTGATAGTGTTTTAAAGCATACTAGCCGACCCGCGGCGTATTATACGTATTATACGCCGCTACTTAGTTTTATTTTCTACTTTTCAGTAATTCAGTAATTCATAATTCATCCCCCCTAGGGATGGCGCCCTAGGCGACCGACTAGTTCGCCTTATAGGTAGCGCCGGCCCCTGCCTAGATGACAAGTTCCTTAGAGTTCCCTGACTAAGTTAGATGTCAAAACGTTCCTTATAGTTCCCTGTCTCATCTAAATGACGATGGAACAAGTTCCTCACCTCACAGAATTCTCTCTCTAACGTACACAACAACAGGTTGTATTTATATTGCAGGAATCCTCTAGGCATTCACAAGAGAACTGTATCGAGCCCCGGTAATATTCCGTGTATCAACCTCCCAAATAATACTTACCTCATAGAGTTCCATGTCCAATGTAGATGACAAGTTCCTTACCTCATAGAGTTCTATGTCCAATGTTCCTTACCTCATAGAGTTCCATGTCCAATGTAGATGACATACAAGTTCCTTACCTCATAGAGTTCCATGTCCAATGTAGATGACATACAAGTTCCTTACCTCATAGAGTTCCATGTCCAATGTAGATGACAAATTCCTTACCTCATAGAGTTCCATGTCCAATGTAGATGACAAGTTCCTTACCTAATAGAGTTCCATGTCCAATGTAGATGACAAGTTCCTTACCTCATAGAGTTCCATGTCCAATGTTCCTTACCTCATAGAGTTCCATGTCCAATGTAGATGACAAGTTCTTTACCTCATAGAGTTCCATGTCCAATGTAGATGACATACAAGTTACTTACCTCATAGTGTTCCATGTCCAATGTAGATGACAAGTTCCTTACCTCATAGAGTTCCATGTCCAATGTAGATGACATACAAGTTCCTTACCTCATAGAGTTCCATGTCTAATGTAGATGACAAGTTCCTTACCTCATAGAGTTCCATGTCCAATGTAGATGACATACAAGTTCCTTACCTCATAGAGTTCCATGTCCAATGTAGATGACAAGTTCCTTACCTCATAGAGTTCCATGTCCAATGTAGATGACAAGTTCCTTACCTCATAGAGTTCCATGTCTAATGTAGATGACATACAAGTTCCTTACCTCATAGAGTTCCATGTCCAATGTAGATGACATACAAGTTCCTTACCTCATAGAGTTCCATGTCCAATGTAGATGACATACAAGTTCCTTACCTCATAGAGTTCCATGTCCAATGTAGATGACATACAAGTTCTTTACCTCATAGAGTTCCATGTCCAATGTAGATGACAAGTTCCTTACCTCATAGAGTTCCATGTCTAATGTAGATGACATACAAGTTCCTTACCTCATAGAGTTCCATGTCCAATGTAGATGACATACAAGTTCCTTACCTCATAGAGTTCCATGTCTAATGTAGATGACAAGTTCCTTACCTCATAGAGTTCCATGTCCAATGTAGATGACAAGTTCCTTACCTCATAGAGTTCCATGTCCAATGTAGATGACATAGAAGTTCCTTACCTCATAGAGTTCCATGTCCAATGTAGATGACTTACAAGTACCTTACCTCATAGAGTTCCATGTTCAATGTAGATGACAAGTTCCTTACCTCATAGAGTTCCATGTCCAATGTAGATGACAAGTTCCTTACCTCATAGAGTTCCATGTCCAATGTAGATGACACACAAGTTCCTTACCTCATAGAGTTCCATGTCCAATGTAGATGACATACAAGTTCCTTACCTCATAGAGTTCCATGTCCAATGTAGATGACATGTTCCTTACCTCATAGAGTTCCATGTCCAATGTAGATGACATACAAGTTCCTTACCTCATAGAGTTCCATGTCCAATGTAGATGACATACAAGTTCCTTACCTCATAGAGTTCCATGTCTAATGTAGATGACAAGTTCCTTACCTCATAGAGTTCCATGTCCAATGTAGATGACAAGTTCCTTACCTAATAGAGTTCCATGTCCAATGTAGATGACATACAAGTTCCTTACCTCATAGAGTTCCATGTCCAATGTAGATGACATGTTCCTTACCTCATAGAGTTCCATGTCCAATGTAGATGACAAGTTCCTTACCTCATAGAGTTCCATGTCCAATGTAGATGACATACAAGTTCCTTACCTCATAGAGTTCCATGTCCAATGTAGATGACAAGTTCCTTACCTCATAGAGTTCCATGTCTAATGTAAATGACATGTTCCTTACCTCATAGAGTTCCATGTCCAATGTTCCTTACCTCATAGAGTTCCATGTCCAATGGCACCCACAAGTCTGGCAATATTCTCGTGGTGCCAACCAGGTTGTCAAAGGGAAACGCCCCAGCGATGTACCACGGGAACGGGTTGTAGCTGCCGGGTTGACAGGGTTGGATTGAAATAACAAAATGAAATGTTGGTGTTTTTTAAGAGTATTGTGAAGGGTTTGTTAACGTTCCTGTGTTTAGACTTACCTTTGGTTATAAATAAACATAATTCGCTTGTTAATATCTGTCTCAAACGTTATTTATACCACGAATTTTAATTACACATTTTAAAATTATTTTTTGTAAAGCATTGCACCTATTATACTACTTTGACATAAATTGGCTCGACAGTTCTTACACTGATTTTCTAACAATAAATAAAATTATCAACTATTAAAGCAAAGAAAAAACAAAACAAAAACATAAACATAACTCCAGCAAATTATTACAGCCGATTAAAAAAAACAAAGAAGAAAAAGAAAAAAAAAATCAGCAACAGCATTCCTTCAACTTCTTGCAGTCAATTATAAACAAGTCAAAAAAAAAAAAAAAAAAAAACCACAGCCTTCCCCCCTCCCCAATTGGAAAAAGAAAAAAAAATAGCAAAAAAAAAAACCCCCAACAGCAACAGCAAGCCACCCACTTTTTCTCGCCACACGGCACAGCTTTATCCAGGACGCGAGCCTGGGCTGTGAGGGCGCCGTGGGACACCTCACACAGCTTGGGGCGCGCCACGGTGTCGGGGTGCATGGAGGTGCCGACCACCGCCCCGTCTGCCGGTCCCACAGATCGATCCTGGTATTCCCCACGGTAGTCGGCGAGTCTCTCCAGGAACGTGACGTCATCTGCTGGGAAAAATATAGCGCTGAGTAGTGATTGTTCAAGTTAGAGGAAGGGTGGTGTGGTGGAGAAGGGGTAGAAACGGAGGGGTAGAAGTGGGAGTGATTGTTTTAAGAAATAATAATGACTTCTAACAACACACCTGAGCTGAAATAAATACTGTGAAATTACTATATACAAGAACAAAAAATAAAAAGCGTTGCTTTACTTAGTGAAGCCTCTTATTTTCTATATATTTATGCGTAGACATTTTCAGTGGCATTTATATTATAACAGCCCCATAAGTGATTACAACACTCCAATTACAGCAGCCCTAAGTATAATTACAGCATGATTTACAGTTTTACTGTAAATCATAATTTATCAGATTTATCAGTAAATCAGATTTACTGTAACCATAATTACAGAGATGATTTCAGCAGCCCCTAATATGATTACAGCAGTCCCAGGTAATAATCTTACGGTTATTTTTAGTTTTCTTTAAAGGATTAAGTCCACGGCCATTACATGATTAGTATGGGGGCTGTGTGAACGGGGGTGGGGTGGGACAGGAATTATAAAGGGTAATGTTTTACTCCCACATAACTTTAACGATGCTCAGCATAAAGTCGTAATTAGTGTGACGTCACCATCAAGCAACAGACTGAAACACGTCTAGACCTAGTCGAGGTATCAGACGGACTAACCTGCGTGTCTGTTGGTCAACAACAGCGTCGTCAAGCTCGGCATGGCCCGCATCCGGACACTGGCGATGAACCTGTTCACCGGATCCAACTTCGCCGCGTGTTTGAAGATCTCCCACATTTCGCTGCCCTCGTCGTTTGAGAGTATGAGGAATTTTGCCTGAGACAAATTCACGGTCTGAAAATAATTTGAGAGTATGAGGAATTTAGCCTGAGACAAATTCACGGTCTGAAAATAATTTGAGAGTATGAGGAATTTTGCCTGGGACAAATTCACGGTCTGAAAATAATTTGAGAGTATGAGGAATTTTGCCTGAGAAAAATTCACGGTCTGAAAATAATTTGAGAGTATGAGGAATTTTGCCTGGGACAAATTCACGGTCTGAAAATAATTTGAGAGTATGAGGAATTTTGCCTGGGACAAATTCACAGTCTGAAAATAATTTGAGAGTACGAGGAATTTAGCCTGAGACAAATTCACGGTCTGAAAATAATTGGAGACTATGATGAATCTGGACTGAGGTGAATACACGGCCTAATTTGAAATCATGAGACAAATATCTCCGGACGCAATCACATTTTTTTTTAGTAGTCTCTGAAATTCCTTTTAAGTAATAATTGTATAGATGTATTTTAATACAGCAATGCCCTCACATGAAAATTTTTAAACACATACAAATATCAGTAAAATATTATAAGCCATGTATGTTGGGTCGCATCTACTCTTCTAATTTTAATGCACGCTAGACGACGAGTTTTTCGTTGGAAAACGGTCAGCTTGCTACACCATCAACTGGATGATGTCAAAATTGTTGATACTTGTAGATTTAAAACATACGATGTACAGATAATTACATAGATAATTAGTAGGACGGCGTGTTCGAACGGTAGAGCGTTTGACTGCTTGCTCAAAGATTTCCAGTTGGGATCCTAGTTTTGACATGTGAATGTAGCACGTTCCCGAGTCCACTCAGCTATGATGGGTACCTGACTTACGTTGGGGAAAGTAAGGCGGCTGGGCATAGTGCTGAACACACCATCCCTACATTTGACAAGGTCATAAACATATTAAGTCTTCTTCATATGCTCAACGAGTTGCTGTCTAAAGAGGAATCTTTTTCTTTTTAACTTTTACATATAAAATAACATCTAAATTGATGCTGATCAGGAGACTGATTAATAATTGCAAGTAGATTACCTGGACAATGATGTCAGAAGTGCTAAACAATTTCTCCATCGAGATGTGGACGCCCCCCGCAAGTAACACGCCAAAACTGGCCACCCAGAATTCAAGGCTTAGGGGGGTGGACACGACAACGTAGTCGCCTTTCTTCACACCTGCCTGTCTCAACACGTGCGCGTACCTGTGTGTGTTTAAAGACAGGTTGTGTGACCTCAGGAATATTTTCAAAACCTTGAGTGTGAATTATTTTTAAAATATTTTTTTTAAAAGTTGCACACTTTTGATTTTAAGAAGATACTGTAATCTAAACATCACAATTTGAATTACTCTGAATTATATGTCGAAAAACCTGCACAGAGCTACTTTAGGAATAAAAAGAAAAAAAAACAAATATACATACAATTTATAAATGGCTGACCATATTGTAATTTACCAGAGCAGCCATTATAAATAAATAAATTATTAACTAAAAAAAGCTGCTCAAGTTTAAAACGACACCCCATTCCAAAATAAATGTAAGCATTTTTTTTGAAAATTAAGATTAAAAAAAAAATTAAATTGAAGTTATTACTTTGATGCCAAATTCCAGAGCTCTGTAAAGGTCAAGGATTTTCTGGACATTTTCCCGTCATACGTCACGACAGCCTCTCTGTCTGGATACCGTCGACAGACCTCATCCAGCATGGATACAAACGTGGATGGATGGCCCTCCATATTCTCGCGGTACTAGAAGAAAACATTACAAAAATTTGTCTTACACCTATAGTAAAGTATTCTGTTTTTTTTAATTAATTACACGCTTCAAGTAAGACTGCCATTTTGTTTAATTTTCGCTCTAGAAATATTTCCAAACAGTTTTTCGCGATCGACGCTTTTACTTTTACTATTATAGTTAATACAAAATGTATTATTATTTAATTTTTGTGCATTTAAAAGCTTGTTATTTTAAAAGTTTACAAATAAATCTCGTTTCAATGTTAAGGGAGATGAATGAAAATAAAATGAAAAATCTACAGAAATTCTGTTAGTTTTTGAAGTAAAATGCATTCATTTTATAACAGTTTAGTTTGACAAAATTTTAATTTATAAACTATGCAAAAAATGCTTCATATAAATGTAAAATTTTAAAAAAAAGAAAGAATTTCACCGAACTTACTAAAGCGAGAATTTTAACTTCGTTGGTTGAGTTCAAACAAACAGCAATTTTATTTTATTTTCCCCCCGAGACTGGCTTTAAACAACCGTTTTATATGAGCACGTTAATGGACACACGATACACCTGCTCATGTGTCCTATTCCAGTCACAATGAAGCTCAGGTGACCAACACAGTACTCACCTACGAAACACGACACGTGAGGGATGTTAGAGGTCGTTTAGTGTTCGACTGTGTGAAGTGTGAGTAATACGTTTTTTTTTGCCAACTTTGTTTTTAAAACGTCTACATTCAATTGTATTATTTTAATTATTACGAGCCGACCCGCGGCGTATCATACGCCGCTATTTAGTTGTTTTATTTTCTACTTTTCAGTAATTCATAATTTGTGAATTCGACAGTACCAATGCTGCCACTGAAAATATTTGCTTTAAAACACTAAAACCCTCCTTTCCCCCAAACCCTACCCCCCCCCCACACCCCCACCCACGTGAAAGCAGCCTCAACTTAGTTACTTCCCCTAAGTATAAAATAGTTTTAAACTAAATTATCTGCCCCTAATAGCCGTCACTAAACCCGGCTCTACGATGTAAACATTTAGCGTGAACTACAACTCACCAGACCATGTGGGTGTGGGGGTGGTTGCGATATGCCTAGAGAGGAAAAGAGGGGACTGCTCGGCGCGCTTACAGCTTGTTTTCTAACGTCTCCCAGAAGAGAATTATATATATATATATATATATATATATATATATATATATATATATATATATATATATGTTATTGTTTTATTTATAATTTGACCTATCCATTAACACACCTAAACGAAAGGGTTAAACTGTGCTGCCTCTGCTTTGTTGATCATATGGTACGAAAAGGCAACATTAAGTTTACTTAAATTATAAAGTGTGGAGCTTGGTGTGGTCGGGTGGGAAGTTGTTTGAAAACTAACTCCTAGAGTTCCGAGTTCGGAACCCCTGGGTAGATAAGGCTTTATAGCTAGAGAAAGCAACCCATAATTAAACAACTTTTGCCTGGCTGATTATTCTTGAAGTGACAAAGGCCATGGAAGCAAATTTAGACAGAAAAGCAAACTGAATTCCTAGTAATACTTATTCTTTGTTGTAGGACAACCCATTCCAAAATACACAAAAAAAAAACGAAGAAGAAGTAAACTGTGCTTATTTATCAAACTGAACATCAAATACTGAATTGTTAATAATGACTGGCTTAACATTAGCTGGGTGCAAACTGATCACTCAAGCCGATGAGAATTGAATTTGGCACTATCAAAATATCCATTATAATTTCCAATAAACACGGCCTACAAATATAAACTACTTTTAGTAAATAGATGTAACTGTAAACTTGTAAATGGATTATACTGTATCTTAATTAGCTTTGTGCCGCGTGCCTATATTGGACGTGGTAACAATATGGTGATAATTAATCAGGATAAGTGGCTTCTATTACAGGTAGCACAATATTCAGTGTTCTCCACAAAAGGTGAATTCACGTTAGCTCTTCTTCACCTACGAAAATCGATACAACCCCAGCATTCTGGTGTACTGTAAATAATCCTCTTTAGATCTAGCAATCCAGTGGGCAGATGAAGAAGAGTTCTCATGGTTCTTGACCTCGGCGTATGAAGGGAAAGTGTGGTCAGCACTTTGCCCAGACGCCTTTACTTAAGTGTTAAGTACCAATCAGAGACGCTCTACTGCCTGTGAACTCGAGACATTAACAGCCTAGCGATCTTGTATACGATACTCTAATTTAGTACACTACGCATTTTTGTGTGTTTATAAAAATCACATATTTATTAGAATAAGGGGTTAGAAATATGGTTTAGGGTAAGAGTTTTAAGGATAGGGTTAGGTTTAAAATCAATATTTGATTTTTTTAAAACACGCACAAAAAAAAAGTTTTTGACAGATGTCCAAAGTTTCAGTACTTTTGTGAGTTATTTCTATTAATAGTATTTTTTTTTAATTAAAGGGAGATTACCTACATCTATTTTATCAAAACAATGAGACATTACATTGTAACAAAAGAAACAATGAGATGCATGGCTTATTAACTTACTCCAAATAATTATTATAAATAGTATCAGATTTTTAGTCTACCGTGTAAATATATTAGATTTCAAATTTTGATTCCTTTATACTTTAATCGGAAAACTATTAAACGTACTAAATACATTATTTGTTCAGATGCGAATTTTATTTTTATTCTATACTCAGTAATGTGCGGTGAAGTACATATAATTGTCATTTCTCTTTACATTATCTACGTATTAAATAGTAGTATAAACAATGAAAAAAACCAATCTTAGTAAAAAATTCATAAAAAACGTTTTAATAACAAGCTTTTATGTAATAATGCACTAAAAAGTAGAAAATAAATTATACACTACGATTTAAATTACTATACAGAAAAGCATGGGTCACTTTAGTACAGAGTTTCTTCCAGTTTTTACCGCCCCCCCCCCGAACGAAATGAAATTTATTAGAAAATATATACTTTTAACAGTGTCCCCCCCCCCCCCCCGAAGAAAGTCTACCGCCTCCCCGAAAATTTCAAGTGCCTCCCCGGAGAAAAAAGTCGGGAAGAAACATTGCTTTGGTATCTATTGGATATCTTTACTAATATTTCGAAAGAGACCCACGCTTTTCTTTATAGTAATTTAAATAGTAGTGTATAATTTATTTTCTCCTTTTTAGTGAATTATTACATAAAAGCTTGTTATTAAAACGTTTTTATGAATTTTTTTTAGTACTTTACATGTTTTTATTTACAATAGAGTTACATGACTAAAATCATTGCGCGCCTATTGAACGTGATGACGCGTGTGAAGTAGTTGGATTGAACTGCCTATTAATTTGGTTAAAATTTTAATTAATTCATAAAAAATTAATCAGGCGACAAATTAAGTCAAATTGAATGTCATGATGCATTGTCTTCATGTCTTGACCCACGTGCCAATTACGAACCGTGTCTGTCAGTCAGAAGTGCCTGCAATTTCACTCGGCCGTTTCGATCTAGACTGACGACAGACTGACGACAGACAGAGGAAGTGAGTTAAATAAAAGCTTGTGAAAATGGATAGAAAAGAGAAGCGTTTAGGTAATACTGAGGAGCAACAGAGTACCCACTTTCAAATTGTGCTTGAGTGTGTCCAGTGTCCAGCAAACCCCAATTATTTTTAAAAAAATTAGCCGACGTAACATCTTCAAAGAACCAGAATTTTATTAACTATCTCAAGTACCATCAGTACTGGAAAGAACAAAAATATGCTAAATTTCTGAAATACCCTCAATGTTTACACACGGCAGTATGAACATTGTCCTATAGAGCTTGTCAATTCTCAATGTGCCAAATTCATCAATGATAAACAGCTCTTAAACTTGCAGCACTACCAAATAAAACGGAATGCTTTGATAAAGGAACAAGCAGAGACAACACAGACACAGAAAGATGGAAAAGAAGTTTCTTTACAATCAGGAACAAAAATGAGCTGTGTACACAAGTTTTCTAATTATTAAATGTTTTTTTAGGTTCTGTGTAAAATCGAAATACATAAATAAAACGATAAAAAATATATTACATTTATATATACGTGTGTTTATATGTATATATATATATATATATATATATATATATATATATATATATATATATATATATATATATATATATATATATATATGTTCTGATTTATGGCTAACTTTCCTATTGTGTTGCGCAGATTTACTGTATTTGTTTCAGAGAGTGTGTTGTTTATGGTATCGTTTGTTATCATGGACTGTCAGCTTTTTATAACAGTAAAATACCATTCCGAACCTTAAGCTCCATGGGGAAGATGATATAGAGGTCACTTGTATTGGTGATCTCGGCATATGAAGAGATTGTGTGGTCGGCATTATTTCCGATCGACTTTATTTTCCCTAACGTGTCAGGTATCTACTAGAGCTCGGTGGGTGGAATCGAGCCCCGAACCCTAGACTTCCGTGTTCGCAGTCAAACGCTCTACAGTTTGACCAAGCAGTCCTATCTTTTTATAAATTTATAATTTTATAAATTTAAACACAAAGGTGTCGGTAAATAAAAATAATAGTTAAATAATAATAGATAAGGATATATCTTAGCAGACTCCTAGGAATCTCTTACAGATACAACATACCTAAGTCCATAAGAGAACCACTCATGCGACTTGTCCCTTTGGCGGTCAATTGAAGACAACCAAAACAAGAAAGCTGTGAGATTATAGACATGTCACATGAACCAAACGGCCTGTCCGAATAAAACAATGCAAGGTAGTGTTCCTGGAGGGAGAAGAAGGGAAAGGCAAAGACATTACTAGAGGGATATATATATATATATATATATATATATATATATATATCAGAGGCGTAGCGAGGGGAGGGTGGGTGGTGCGGACCGCACAGGGTGACACTATTTAGGGGGGTGACACCAAGACAAAAAATAGCAAAATATATAGGAAAAAATTGAGGAAGGGGGCGCAAATCGAAAGTTTGAGGGAGGGGGCGGGGGGGGGGGTGGGGGGTGCAAATCGAAAATTTGAAAGTTTGTCCGCTGGAAGAGTCGCTACGCCTCTGGGGGGTGACACCATTAAGTGTCGCACCGGGTGACACCCGACCTCGCTACGCCATTGATACTGATATATATATATATATAAAGATATATATATATATATATATATATATATATATATATATATATATATATATATATAAAATTATATATAATATTGAACTATCAAATTATTGAAATTTAAAAAAAGATGACAGCATAGGAAATAATTTCCATTTAAATTAGTTATTTCTTTTACAAGGGAGATAACCTTCGCCCAAGTAACAAAAATGAGGAGTAATTAAATGGGGAGAAAAGACAAAATGGGATTAATCATATTTTATTACAATGAAATAAATATTAAAATTGCAATAGTAATACTTGTCAAGTTATTTATAGTTTATAGATCTTGAATTAACTTTTGACAGTAGTTTAATAAATGAAAGCATTAGATGTGTTAAGATTATTTTTTGTATAATTTAATAAGTTCATCACAAACTATAATCGTATGGCAATTTTGTTTTTGCGTGTGCAAATATCTATAATGTAAATTAAGGGCCATGTGTCTTGTGCACAAAAAAAGATGATAGATGAATTTATTTATACAGAAAAAAAAAAAAAAAAAAAAAAAAAAAAAAAAAAAGTAAATTAAGGGCACTATTTCAGGGGGTCGGCAACTTGTAGCTCGCGAGCCGCATGCGGCTCCTTTGATGTCAATACGCGGCTACCCATTTACATAATAATTATATGTATTTTTTTTCCAGACTCAAAAAATATAATACTGTAAAATCAAGAACAACTTTAAACAAATTAAAAATGCGAATATAAGGAGGAGAGGGTGTATGGACAGCTGACAGACGCTGGGCATTAGCAGTGTTTCTCCAGACCCCTTTCTCCCCTTTCCCCCTGGAAATTTTAGTACACCCCCCCCCCCCCCGAAAAGTGTTGGCAGTTGTAATTTTTCGGAGTACTAAAATTTCCGTTGGAAAGAGGGGTGGGGTGGGGTGGACACTGTTAAAAGTATATATTTTTTATATAAATTCCATTTCGTTAGGAGGGTGGGGGTGGTAGACTTTCTCCGAGGGGGAGGGGGCTCCTGGAAGATGCCCCACAACTGTGCTGTGGCCAGCCCCGTGGCATTGGTTCCATGCTTTCCACTACCATAAGTGCATAAAAGTGTTAGTGGCTCTTTAATAATTGGGAAATTTTGTAGATTGTAACTCATAAAGTTGCCGACCCCTGCGTCACTATTTGAATGGTAGAAAGAGATACACACTTCTAAACCCACCCCCTCTCCCCCACGCCACCGAACTGGCGGATAAATCAAGGGCAGCTTCCATTCATAGCCAGGGGTCAATTTTGTGTCATGGAAAATGTTGGAATGATGGATCAGTATGAGTATTACAGAGACCCCTTTTCCCACGGTCGTTTCTGTTTCTGGCCATGGGTGGCTATAATGTCAACCCTTGACTTCGCAGCTGAGGATGGAGCACAGTAAACTAAGCAGTAAAAAGAAACCGAGTTGCACACCATATTTTAGTCTAGTTCTTATGCCATTTTATTTCTCCATTCAATCCTAATATATAAAACCCCACGTTCGCACATCTCTCTCTCTCTCTCTCTCTCTGTCCGCAAAATATTTTCGCCGGACATCACGTCAGAATCGGCAGCGATATATGAAGAACTTTTTACGGATTTTTGTTGAAAATAATATGTTAGATGTTTTAAATGTATAACCACAATTTTATTTAAAGAAGAAAAATAAAAAATAAAGGCGTATTCGAATATAGAGAAACAGTATTATTTATGCAACCGGAAAAGTGTATAAACTTGGAACAAGAACGCATTTAACAATGACGTCGCATATTGTAAACACTAAAACAAGAGCACGAAACTGATGACGTCATCTTCCGAGATTAGAATTTTTAAAAGTGAACTATTTCATTCAAATATGATTTAGAGCTATGTACGCTATGAAATGTATACAATACGATTTTCTCGGCCTAAACTTAAAAAAAAATATTTTATCTATTTGGATTCTAGATCTAGAGATTCTAGATCTTGATCTAGATGATCTATAAAGCTAAGTTGTCGGGTGCCCGATAGGGCACTTCCCGGCGCCGCAGGCGCTTCAAATTTGGCAGGATCTTGCCTTGGGGCGACAGAACACGGGGGCCGGTTGGCCGAAAAGTCTACGATGATGGGGGTCAAAACTGACCTCAACTGACCGGCGCCTTATATGGGCGAATTAATTAAGCATTCAATTTCTCAATGTTTTCGAAAGCCTAAGCGAAGCTGGGCAGCATGCCTAGTTACTATATAAATGTTCACGTCTTTGAAGCTGTGTAAAACTACCAAATTAATTATTATTACTATTTTAAAAGTTTAAAATAAATAAATTAAAAAAAAACCAAAAAAAAAACCAAAACCAACTGTGGGAGGATTGCTATAGATGTTTGAAAGGGAATTATGTTTGATTTGGTGTGTCTCATTGTAATCAACATAACATTGCGGCTGCTTAAGACTTTTATAATTATAGTTTTCTGTAATCCTAAATTTATTTCAGCTCTACTTAAAAGTCCAAACACCTGTCAGCCCACCACGCAGATGAAAAAAAAAATCCCTTGAATCATCATTTAATTACATATTTGCATTTTCAGGTTTTTTTTTTTTAAATAAAATTGTAATTAGACATTTTGTGTTAGATCTATCTAAACGTAATCATCTTAATGAAAGTAGGTTACAAGTAAGAAAGAAGTATTACTATTGTAAATCTGTATCATCCTCACAAGCCTATGATGAAAACTGTAATACTACAGCGAACATAACAAGGCAAACTGTCGCTGTAAAAAAAACAAAAAACAACACAAAATTTCACAAATAACACATTAAAAATGTAAATATACGGAGCACTATTTACAAACATATGCTACAGCGGCCATCTTTGTGGACTCGAAAAAATCCCCTGCCAAAAAATCAAAGTTTTTGAGTTGTTAACAAATTTTTCCGACTAAATTGTACTTAGAAAACTATTAGCTGTATTGATTACATTTCATGTACTAATGTAAACTTCTGGTTTAATCAATATTGCTAGTGCGCTGTGTAGCAAATAGAAATAAACCGGGAGTGATCTCCCCTAAACTTTCTCGAATATTCTAATATAAAACTACGAGGGATGGCAACTCAGGACACAGGCAATATTTGTAATCCATTTTTAATTACTTAAACTTTTTATAATAGAATAGAATCTCGCATGCACGCGCCATGATGTCACTGACACAGACATGACAGCTCTGGAATCTCGGTGGCTTCCGTGAAACTAGGTCATGCCGTCCGTTCACATCGCGGCGACATGCCGGGATATGTTCTCACTCACACGTGCGGACCACACGTGAAGTACTCAACCAACGAGTGTGAGTAGCGATGTAAGGTGGTATAAATATATACATATACAAAAAAATTGATGTTAATATTAAAACAATGCTTCCCGATTTTTTATTCTTTTATTTACTCCAAACTCTAGAAATAACATTTTCATTTATTTTCAAACACTTCCAATTTGTATAACTTTAATAAAAATAATCAAGCGTAGGCTACCCATAGTTAATACAGTACAAATATTTAACGCGGTTATTTACCTTTCTACGCTGTGATGTAATAAATTGGTTAACCTTTTTTACTTTCTCGTATATACGAAGTATAGAGAAAGTATTGTAATCGTGCAAATCTCGACGTTTTACACCTCACTGATACGGAAAAACTTACTTTTGCAATCTTGTCCGTATGTCTGTTTGTCTGTCTGTGTGTCTGTCTGTGTGTAAACACGATAACTTGAGTACCGTTACAGCTAGGTTGATGAAATTTCATATATAAGTATTTTATCAAAATTTTTGTTTGTAAATATTTAAATAATATTTTACTCAAGTTAACATAAAAATCAACCATATTTGTTAAACATTATTTTTCTTTAAAAAAAAAAAGAAATTAACGGCCTATCAATAGTTGACAGAGGTACTCCGTTTTTACTTTCTCGTATTTACGAAGTATAGAGAAAGTCTTGTAATCGTGCAAAAAAATAAATCGCTGATACGGAAAAACATTATTTAGCAATCTTGTCTGTATGTCTGTCTGTGTGTGTGTAAACACGATAACTTGAGTACCGTCACAGCTAGGTTGATGAAATTTCATATATAAGTATTTTATCAAAATCGTAGATCCGTATCAACTTTTGAGCGCTTTCCGATAACCGGCAGTGGAACTTTTTCTACTTTGAATTTTTCAAAAGCCTATAACTTGAGTACTATTTCAGATAGATAAATGAAATTTCAAATGTAAGTAAAAGATCTATATCTCTACCTTCTTTCAAATTTTGAGTAATTTCCGTTGGCCGGAAGTACTAATTTACGTTATTTCCGATTTCTCAAAAAACGCATGTAACTTTGTAAAGTATTAATAATATTGCGCACTATTATGCACATTTTGTTTTGGCGTTCGCTTAGTGCGCAATTTTTTTTTTCTACGAGATTCTATTCTATTTTTAAAAGTTTAAGTAATTAAAATCATGTCAATATTCCGAGTTATATAAGAATATTCGAGAAAGTTTAGGGGAGATCACTCCCGGTTTATTTGGAATTGATGCTGGTTCGCTTCGAATTAAATTGCTAGATTTAAAACGAAACATTTGTGGAGCGGTAAGTTCACAGATCTCAAGAGCAAGTTAGATGATTTGGAGATCCAGTAAAACATGCACGTTACACTGTACAACTTGACATCTCTAACAGAAATGCCGCGAGTTGAGGCCCTACTATGTGAAGCATGGAATAGTCTTGCAGGATGCTACAGTAAAGGGAAGAAGTTGGCATTTGGAGTCCTGACGATCTTCGGGTCAACATATTCATGCGAGCAAGCGTTTTCTTGCATGAATATACTACAAAGTATAGAAGCCAAATAACAAATAAAATCCAGAAGCGTGCTTAAAACTGAAAACTAGTTTTGAGCCAGGTTTAAACAAACTTTCAAAAGGCATGCTAAGCGAAACTGTTGTAAATAGTATTCAATAATTAAAGTTATATACTTTGATTACAGATTTTATTCTAGCAGAGCTAGATAAAATACTTTAATACTTTTTCTGCGAAACATGTGTATGTTCTTATTTGAATAAATACTATTTCATATATATATATATATATATATATATATATATATATATATATATATATATATATATATATATATATATATATATATATATATATATATATATATAATCATAATCAATAAATATGATAATATTGATATTAAAATGTTAGTGGCTCCTTAAACACTGGAATATTTGGTAAATTGTAACCTTTGGCTCTTCAGTCACAAAACGTTGCCGACCCCTGACCTAGCCAAAAGTTACAATTTTCAAAATTTCCCAGTTTTTAAAGAGCCACTCACATTTTTATTTCAATATTTTATTATTTTATTAGGTCTAAGTAAATAGCCGCATCATGACAGCAAGGAGGCCGTATGCGGCTCGCGAGCCACAGGTTGCCGACCCCTGACCTAGGCCAGGGGTCGGCAACCTTTTGAAGCGGAAGAGCCAAAAGTTACAATTTTCAAAATTTCCCTGGTTTTAAAGAGCCACTAACATTTTTTTTATTTCAAATATTTTTTTTTATTAAGATTATTAGTATTTGTTCAAGGAGCTGGAGAGCCGCATCTTGACATCAAAAGAGCCGCATGCGGCTCGCGAGCCGCAGGTTGCCGACCCTTGACCTAGGTCAGGGGTCGGAAACCTTTTGAGGCGGAAGAGCCAGAAATTAAAATTTACATGGTTTCCCAGTTTTTAAAGAGCCACTAACAATATTTTTTTTTCAACATTATTGTTTTTTTATTAAGATTAGGTAGCTAGATTTAAAATAAATGTGTTTAAGTATGAAACAAAATTCATATAAAAACATACACATGTTTTCGCACAAAACATTAAGTATTTTTAGCCAGCTCTGCTAGGATAAAAAAAATCAAATTATATAACTATAGCACTATCCCTACTCAATTTAGAAGCTAATAACTAAAAAAACTATGTCACTAAAGTAAAACTAATGCACACTGACACATAAACAGTGACTTCTGAATGAAATAAAAATTAGTATTGAAAATATATTTTTAAAAATTATTGCACTTCGGTATTGGAAAGCACGGGACTACTGCCACGGGGCTAGCTACATCACAGCTGTGGAGCTGGGCCTTGTGCCCAAGCTACTGGCAGCTGTCTGTATACGCTCTACTCCACCTATTCTTAGTGTTTTTATCTTCTTTAAAGTTGTTTTTTAAAGTATAATATTTTTATTAGTTATGCTAATAAAATAATATAATTATTATGGAACTGGCGAGCCGCATATTGACATCAAAAGAGCCGCATGCGGCTCGCGAGCCGCAGGTTGCCGACCCCTGACCTAGGTTAAATTTTTTTTTTCCTGTCAAATAAAATTAGTAAAAATTCCAATAATAAAAACAGCTACCCAACAATTTTTTATTTAATGTCTCACAAGTCTTAAAAACATTGTCAAATAAAAACTACTATTTTTTTCTTGAAAATACATTTCATTTATAATTAACATGAAGTTTACAAAAAATTTGTTATGATATATTTTAATACAATCTTTACAAAATGTTTGTTAAAAATGTTAAATATTGCAATATTATATGTTTTTGTTTGTTTTTATGAACTTATAAATGCTTTAGACAAAAATTGGACTATATTTTAGGTTGTATCCCTTTAATATAGTAAAAATAATTCCGCACACGCAATATTAAGAGGAAAATAAAGTAACACCAGGGGGGGAGTGGGTGCAAATCGAAAATTGAAAGGGGGGGGGGGGGTGACAGCATTAAGTGCCGCACTGGGTGAAACTCGACCTTGCTACGCCACTGGTATTAATGCTACAAAATTTTTACAGTATTTGAACACAGACATTATCTCCATGGGGATGGGGAAGGGGGTTATTTTGTTCGTCTGGAGGAAATGGTGAGTGAGGGGAGGGGGTGTGGCGTTGGACGTGCTTCGGGGGTTGGGGAAAGAGAGAAATGCCTGAAAGAAACTCTGTTGGAGTTCCGGTGCATATCTATACAAGTAGACCCCTATACTTTATTACTCTATGTAACATATTTATCTTTCAAGATGTGCCTAGTAATTTCCATTTTAATGTGCCGACCAAATATATATATATATATAATATATATAATATATATATATATATATATATATATATATATATATATATATATATATATATATATATATATATATATATATATATATATATATGTATTTATATATATATATTTATATATATATATATATATATATATATATATATATATATATATATAATGTGCTTTTATTTAATTACTTGAGGAACCACATAAGTATAGTTACCTGAGGAACCACATCACTATAGTTACATGAGGAACCGAATCACTATAGTTACCTGAGGAACCACATCACTATAGTTTCATGAGGAACCTAATCACACTATAGTTACCTGAGGAACCACATCACTATAGTTACCTGAGGAACCACATCACTATAGTTACCTAAGGAACCACATCACACTATAGTTACCTGAGGAACCACATCACTATAGTTACCTGAGGAACCACATCACTATAGTTACCTGAGGAACCTAATCACTATAGTTACCCGAGGAACCTATTCACTGTAGTTACCTGAGGAACCACATCACACTATAGTTACCTGATGAACCACATCACTTTTGTTACCTGAGGAACCACATCACTTTTGTTACCTGAGGAACCACATCACTTTTGTTACCTGAGGAGCCACATCACTTTTGTTACATGAGGAACCACATCACTTTTGTTACCTGAGGAACCACATCACAATAGTTACATGAGGAGCCACATCAATATAGTTACCTGAGGAACCACATCACTATAGTTACCTGAGGAACCACATCACTATAGTTACCTGAGGAGCCACATCACTATAGTTACCTGAGGAGCCACATCACTATAGTTACCTGAGGAGCCACATCAATATAGTTACCTGAGGAACCACATCACTATAGTTACCTGAGGAACCACATCACTATAGTTACCTGAGGAACCACATCACACTAAAGTTACCTGAGGAACCACATCACCATAGTTACATGAGGAACCACATCACACTATAGTTATCTGAGGAACCACATCACACTATAGTGTCCTGAGGAACCACATCACTATAGTTACCTGAGGAACCACATCACTATAGTTACCTGAGGAACCACATCACTATAGTTACCTGAGGAACCACATCACTATAGTTACCTGATGAACCACATCACTATAATTACCTGAGGAACCACATCACAATAGTTACCTGAGGAACCACATCACAATAGTTACCTGAGGAACCACATCACTATAGTTACCTGATGAACCACATCACTGTAGTTACCTGAGGAACCACATCACTATAGTTACCTGAGGAACCACATCACACTATAGTTACCTGAGGAACCACATGACTATATTTACCTGAGGAACCACATCGCTATAGTTACCTGAGGAACCACATCATTATAGTTACCTGAGGAACCTAATCACTATAGTTACCTGAGGAACCACATCACTTTTGTTACCTGATGAACCACATCACTATAGTTACCCGAGGAACCTATTTACTGTAGTTACCTGAGGAACCACATCACTATAGTTACCTGAGGAACCACATCACTATAGTTACCTGAGGAACCACATCACTATAGTTACCTGAGGAACCACATCACTATAGTTACCTGGGGAACCACCCAGCCAGTGACTGGTGGTGGTGGTGGGGGAAGGTGACACTAGAAAGAAAAACACTAACCTTAATAAATAAAAACATGCTGTTTGAGTTAATTAAATTTAATAGCTTCTTTAGATTATGTGAACCTTGATACAGATCTTATATATTTCAGATGGCCAACAATCAATTGGCCAACAATCAGATGGCCAACAATCAGATGGCCAACAATCAGATGGCCAACAAACAGATGGCCAACAATCAGATGGCCAACAATCAGATGGCCAACAATCAGATGGCCAACAATCAGATGGCCAACAAGCCAAGTCGAACAGCGGCCAGCTGGCCAAGTTTTTTCCTGGACAGTTTGGGGAGGGCCTCATCGAAGAACATCACGTGATCGACGGTGATGTAATAGGAGCCGTCTGACGTCATGCTGTCCTTGACCAGCTGCTTCACGGCCGTCTCCGTCAGATCACTTCCGGGTTTTTTGACCACGCATGCGCAGATGTTCTCCACGTTGATGTCGTCTGGGACCGGAACCGCCATGATCTCGAGTACTTCCGGGTGAGAGCTGATTGGTTTCTCGACCCACGCTGGGTAAGTTAGTACAATGCCTAAAATATGGGATGTTAGTACAATGCCTAAAATATTATGAGATGTTAGTACAATGCCTAAAATATAATGGGATGTTAGTACAATGCCTAAAATATTATGGGATGTTAGTACAATGCCTAAAATATTATGGGATGTTAGTACAATGCCTAAAATATTATGGGATGTTAGTACAATGCCTAAAATATTATGGGATGTTAGTACAATGCCTAAAATATTATGGGATGTTAGTACAATGCCTAAAATATTATGGGATGTTAGTACAATGCCTAAAATATTATGGGATGTTAGTACAATGCCTAAAATTCTATGGGTTGTTAGTACAATGCCTAAAATATTATGGTATGTTAGTACAATGCCTAAAATACTATGGGATGTTAGTACAATGCCTAAAATATTATGGGATGTTAGTACAATGCCTAAAATATTATGGGATGTTAGTACAATGCCTAAAATATTATGGGATGATAGTACAATGCCTAAAATATTATGGGATGATAGTACAATGCCTAAAATATTATGGGATGTTAGTACAATGCCTAAAATATTATGGGATGTTAGTACAATGCCTAAAATATTATGGGATGTTAGTACAATGCCTAAAATATTATGGGATGTTAGTACAATGCCTAAAATATTATGGGATGTTAGTACAATGCCTAAAATAGTATGGGATGTTAGTACAATGCCTAAAATATTATGGGATGTTAGTACAATGCCTAAAATATTATGGGATGTTAGTACAATGCCTAAAATATTATGGGATGTTAGTACAATGCCTAAAATATTATGGGATGTTAGTACAATGCCTAAAATATTATGGGATGTTAGTACAATGCCTAAAATATTATGGGATGTTAGTACAATGCCTAAAATATTATGGGATGTTAGTACAATGCCTAAAATATTATGGGATGTTAGTACAATGCCTAAAATATTATGGGATGTTAGTACAATGCCTAAAATATTATGGGATGTTAGTACAATGCTTAAAATATTATGGGATGTAAGTACAATTAGGGTAGGTTAGTCAAATGCCTAAAATATATGTCTGAGATAAATGCATCTATCTTTAACGGGGCATAAGACACACTTTTGTGGACATTCCCAGTTAACATGTTTTTACCTCTAGAAATGACGTCACCACTTCGACCAAACACAAAGACACGACCCTCGGGGCTGCAAAACAAAACAAAAAAAACATTCAATAAACCCATTGTCAGCTAACTTAGGTACAATACATTCATTTTTTTTTTCAAAAAGTTTCATAAACCGTATACCCTATATGATTTTAACAATCAACGATCAAAATATTGCAATGTTGAAAATGAAAATGGAATCGGAGTGATGTTACTACTGTTACTGTTTTCCTCGTTATATTACTTGTGCGAATTTTTTTTCTAGAGTAAAGGGATATAACCTAAAATATAGTCCAATTTTTGTCTAAAGCATTCACAAATGAATAAAAACAAAATAAAAACAGGAAATATTTCAATAATGATCATTTTTAACAAACACCTTATAAAGATTGTATTAACATGTGCCTTAACAATTTTTTTTATTAAACTTAATATTAATTATAACTTAAACTTATTTTAAAGACAAAAATATAAGTTTTTATTTGACAATATTTTAAAGAGGTGCGAGACATCCATTATATGATTGTTCCGTCTGTAAATAGAATAATGCATTTCGATTTTCGATGTTTTCTGATAAATAATCTAGAACAGGGGTCGGCAACCTTTAGAGACGAAAGAGCCAAAAGCTACAATTTACAACATTACCCGGTTTTTAAAGAGCCACTAACATTTTAATGTCAATAGTATATTTGTTTAGTATATATATTATCCTAAACAAATATCATACTTTATATATATATATATATATATATATATATATATATATATATATATATATATATATATATATATATATATATATATATATATATATATATATATATATATATATATATATATATATAAAATTTAAAATAGATAGCTTTGAATATATGAGATAATCTCATTTGAATTTGTTGTTGAGAGATTCTTCTACGTAATTCAGAGTACTTGCATTTGTTTTGAATAGCTTAAATCTCTCAGTGAAAACATCCTTCATTTCGTTTATATTAATGCTGAAGTGATTAAATAGTAGCATTGGTTTCATAACGATATTTTTTCAGATTTTTCGTAATTAAATAATTTACCGCTCACCATGTAGTATTTTTTGTTCGAAACAATCCACTTCTTCAAGCAAGTTATAGGCTGGGTTTTCCTTTCAGTTTTACACTTAGCTGATATAGTTTCTTTGTGATATCCACCATGAAGTTGAATGTTTCAATTCGGAATGGACAATGAAATAGGAAGTACATTGAGATATGGAGTAACTAAATATTCTAATAGAATAGTGAATGTTTATTATTTATATCTTTTGTTATATCGTTTATAACCGAGTGTTGTAGACCAATATATTTATGAGTTTTAATCAAAATAAAATAAAATAATTATTATTTGTCCATGGAGCTGAAGAGCCGCAACTGGACACCAAAAGAGCCGCATGCGGCTCGCGAGCCGCAGGTTGCCGATCCCTGATCTAGAATATTGACCAAAATAACAGCACTGCTTAGGATCGCACCTCACATCCAACAAGTTCGTATGAGCCATGTAGTCCCTGCACACTGGAAAACCATGCGTCAGATATGCGAAGAGAACAAGAATCACATGAACTTTTTACCAGTCCCAGATGGTCTCAAGCTTATAAAGCAAAGAATTCCAAGATCAACTTATTTTTACGTTCGTCTGCACTAGCCTTCATCGCTACATATGGATATCTGTACAAAAGTGGTGTCATTTACCTACATTCAGCACCTCCAATGTACAACAGCAAGCCACAATAATTTATCAAGTACATTAAATTAAAGTTATCAAGTGATTTTTCCTCACTGTAGTGAAAATATTTTATTTTATTACAAGCCCAGGGAACTTATTTTTGCCATGCATATCTTTTTGTTTCTACTGTTCTAAAGCACATTGATCCTGATATTTGATCAATAATTCCAGTGTTAGCAGTGGCAGAAAAAAAAATGAATAATTTTGTGATGTTAAAAATGACTTTCCCAGAGCTTAGTTAAACAAGTTAATAAAAAGTCTAGTGACAATTTAAGCGCAATTTCCTTATGTTATCCATAACAATTTTTAATTTTTATTTTTTTGTAAATATCATCCTATAAATATAAACTCCTACACGATGCTCAGTTTAAATCGTCCTAGGCCTACACGATGCTCAGTTTAAATGTTCTTAATTAATTTTTTGTGACCGATCGAAAGGATATTTTTGAAAACTTTCTTCGGCAATATTGGTCTAAATTATGATAGGAATCGATTGGTAAATGTTTCAAGTCGCTAAGTGGTCTGGTTGCCGAGATATGGAGCAAAAACTGCATTTGTTCGAGGTTTTTTGGCTTTTCCGGGAAATCCAGGAATGAATTCCGGGGATGATTTTGGCCCACAATCATCCTGGAACTTGCTTACCATATTTGCTTTTGGAACTAGTCATCGATATTGCTTCGTTGAGGAGGAGATACGACTTAAAGGCTGCGGACACACATCCATCCATCCAGAAATGACGAGTTATTAAACGCAATTTTTGCCAGTATGGAAATTGCGCTAAACAATTTTTGCCAGTATGGAAATTGCGCTAAAAAAGTTTGCTAGCTTTAATGTTCTTATAGCTGTTCAAAACGTAAATAAATGCATCAGAAATTTAGCATAGAAACGGTTAAACGTGTAGTTATGTTGAGTTTGAATATTTTAATAAACGTTTTGAACTTAAAAAAAAAAAAAATTAAAAAAAAAATATAAAATAAAAAATAAATTAAAAAAATAGATGTTTTCTGAGTAAAATTTCTTTTGTGAAGTCAGCACTATATGCCCAGCATGGTTGCTAAACCGAAAAGTCCCGAGTTTAAAAAAAATATACTAAAAATAAAATAAAGTCCTTAGTTAGTTAAGGCATAGTTTATAGATTTCAAATTAATAATTGAGTATAGATTAATTTTACAAACATTAGCTTTATTGAAAACTTTATGTGTACTCAATCAAAAGTTTACTATAATCATTTGATATCCTGTGCCTCCTATCTATATATATAATTCTCTTCTGGGAGCCGCTAGAAAACAAGCTGCAAACGCGCCTAGAAAACAAGCTGTAAACGCGCTCCCTACCTCCCCACCCCTACATGGTTTTAGTGAGCTGTGTTCACTCTAAATGTTTACAAGCAGAGCCAACGATTTTAAACGTAGGGGGGGGGGGGGGGGGGGAGAAAGAGGGGGGGGGGGGGGTTATGGTCCTTAACGAGCTACTTATAGTGTTTTAAAGAAATATTTTCAGTGGCAGCGTTGGTACCGTCGAATTCACAAATTTTGAATTACTGAAAGGTAGAAAAAACAACTAAATAGCGGCGTATGTTATGCCGCGGGCCGGCTCGTAGTCCTTAATAGGCCTATGTTATTTATGCGTTTAAATGCTTAATAAGATGTGATTATAAAAGAGGACACTTAAAGAAAAAACCCAAACCCCCTCAACCAACCACGCCAAAGCAATTAAAAATCCCTTGAATCATCATTTAATTACACATTTGCATTTTCAGGTTTTTGAAAATAAAACAAAATTGTAATTAGACGTTTTGTATTAGATCTATATATAAGTAAATCATCTTAAATGAATGAAAGTAGGCTACATGTTAGAAAGAAGTATTACTATTGTAATCTGTATCAGTCCTCAGAAGCCGATGATAAAAACTGTAATACTAAGCGCACATGCAAGGCAAACTGACGCTGTAAATTACATGTCTGAGGCGGACAAAGGCAATGGGAACAAGGCATTACCCCCTCCCCCCGTCGATTACGCCCGGACATTCCCCCACCCCCGACATTACCCACGGAGTAATTACCCCCCTGTCTATTACGCCCGGTCAATTAACTCCCGCCCAGTAGAATATTACCCCCCCCCTAGGGTGAGGGTTAGGGCTAGTTAGGGTTAGGACTAGTTTAGGACTAGGATAAGGGCTTAATATAGTGTTAGTTATTGTTATAGTCAGGGTGATGGTTAGGATTAGTGCTAGAATTAGGGTTAGTGTTATGCTCAAGGTTAGGCTAAAACCAATGTCTGGTTTTTGGTTTTGTGTTAAGTTTTAGGCTGAGGTGAATGCTTAGGTTTTGGCCAATTTTTGTAAGGTTAGGATTGAGGAAATATATAGGTTTAAAGTTTGAGTTAGAATTAGGATCATAAATTAAGTGTGGGGGGGGGGGGGGGTAATTCCCTAGGGGGGTAATTGTTACGGAGGGGACGGAATGGTCTAGCGGTAGAGAGCTGGACTGCTAACCCGTAAGTCTCGAGTCGAGTTCGAATCCGGGTTCAAATCAGTCCCTGAGTGCACCCAACTCTGATGGGTACCTAACTCACGTTAAGCTGGGCATAGTGCTTACCACACTATCCATTCATATGCCGAGGTCATAGAAACAAGTTAACTCTACTTCACTTACTTCACTTGCCCTATAGACCCTTTGAAAGGGAAACTTTACTTTACTTTAATCGTTTCGGGGGGGGGGGGGGGGGAATGTCCGGGGGTAATTGACAGGGGGGGGGGAGTAATGTCCTGTAGCTTTGCAATGGGGGAACATAATCTGTAGAACGACACTAGATAGATGGGTTACCGCTCGGTACAGTTGAAGAAATTAACGGGGCCAGGAAAGCTCTTATCGATAGTCTATGATCGATTTTGATGACATGCATATATCATAGTGTGATTCGATGCATGTCGTAATGGGACGCTGTGACTATGTCCTTGTGGACCCTCAGGCCTATGTCCTAATGAGACTAAAGACCTATGTCTTAGTAGGACGACAGACCTCTGTCCTATTGTAACTTAAGGCCTATGTCCAAGTGGGACGCAGAGTTTCTTCCAGGCATCTTCCATGTATGAGTGTGTGAATTGTTGCTGAGTGTATGAGGGATCCATGTATGAGTGGGTGAATTGTTGCTGAGTGTATGAGGGATCCATGTATGAGTAGGTGAATTGTTGCTGAGTGTATGAGGGACCCATGTATGAGTGGGTGAATTGTTGCTGAGTGTATAAGGGACCCTAGTGAGACAGTAGGTCTGTGTTCTAGTGAGACAGTAGGTCTATGTTCTAGTGAGACAGTAGGTCTATGTTCTAGTGAGACAGTAGGTCTATGTTCTAGTGAGACAGTAGGTCTATGTTCTAGTGAGACAGTAGGCCTATGTTCTAGTGAGACAGTAGGTCTATGTACTAGTGAGACAGTAGGTCTATGTACTAGTGAGACAGTAGGTCTATGTTCTAGTGAGACAGTAGGTCTATGTTCTAGTGAGACAGTAGGTCTATGTTCTAGTGAGACAGTAGGTCTATGTTCTAGTGAGACAGTAGGTCTATGTTCTAGTGAGACAGTAGGTCTATGTTCTAGTGAGACAGTAGGTCTATGTTCTAGTGAGACAGTAGGCCTATGTTCTAGTGAGACAGTAGGTCTATGTTCTAGTGAGACAGTAGGTCTATGTTCTGGTGAGACAGTAGGTCTATGTATTAGTGGGACGGTAGGCCTATGTAATAGTGAGACAGTAGGTCTATGTTCTAGTGAGACAGTAGGTCTATGTTCTAGTGAGACAGTAGGTCTATGTTCAAGTGGGACGACAGGACTATGTCCTAGTGAATTAGTTGGACGACAGGACTATGTCCTAGTGGGACAGTAGGACTATGTGACACCAGTCCGATATCATCTGTTACGTGAGGTTGTGAGGTTGTGGGTGGTTGCTGTGGGTGGTTGCTGTGGGTGGTTGCTGTGGGTGGTTGCTGTGGGTGGTTGCTGTGTGTGGTTGCTGTGGGTGATTGCTGTGGGTGGTTGCTGTGGGTGGTTGCTGTGGGTGGTTGCTTTGTGTGGTTGCTGTGGGTGATTGCTGTGGTTGTACGGAAGGAACTGTGTTGGCTTGCTTGCTTTCTATCTGGAATGGCTACAAGGATGTTTTATTGTTTTGTCTTAACAATTTAGTGTGAGTCCACCCAGCTCTATTGGGTACCTAGCTCACGTTAGGGAAAGTAAAGGCTATTGGGCATATAGTTCTGACCACACAAACTCTTCATATGTCGAGGTCACACAAACACGTGAACTCTACTTCACTAGCTCCATAGACTATCAGGTTAAAACAAATAAGATGGTTGACGGCTTGTCTGTCTAAATATTGCTGCTGCGATTGTTGGTGTGAGGGATGGTGTTGATGGTTGGCTGTTTTTTTTTTTGTTAAATATTCCTCGTGCTTGTATGAGTGTGTGAATTGTTGCTGAGTTTATGAAGGACCCATGTCTGAGTGGGTGAATTGTTGCTGACTGTATGAGGGACCCATGTATGAGTGGGTGAATTGTTGCTGAGTGTATGAGGGACCCATGTATGAGTGGGTGAATTGTTGCTGAGTGTATGAGGGACCCATGTGTGGGTTTCAGTACTACCGTCCTTCCCGTGTTTAGTGAGGTGTATGGTGTAAGGGCCGTGTGTTGTCGTGGCACTGCATGGTTGTGACATTGAAACTATCCGATGATTGATTCTTTAGGACTTTTTTTCCCGGGGGGGGGGGGGCAGAAACTTGTTAAAGTATATATTATTTTCTATATAAATTCTATTTAGTGGGTGTGGGGAAGAGATGCCTGAAAGAAACTCTAATGATAAGAAGCACATGTTTGCTATTCCGTAATTTACATGCAGGAGATGTTGACTGCTAATAATTTGTCTAATGAACTCATCTCAACGGCTTTGGCACACAGGTGCCTTTATCATGCGTGCAAACTCACGTCAAAATTTATGGTAGATAGATCCACCAAGGTTAAAGTAATAATGGTAAACACACCCATATTTACAGGACAATGGTTAAGATATGTACAATTCGCAAATCTTAAAAATATTGTCAAATAAAAACTATTCTTTTAGTCTTTAAAATACATTTAAGTTATAATTAATTGAAAGTTTATAAAAAATGTTTTAAGGCATATGTTAATACAATCTCTGTATGGTGTATGTTAAAAATGTTAAATATTGAAATATTTAATGTTTTTGTTTTGTTTTTATGACTTCATGAATGCCTTGGACAAAAATTGGACTAAATTTTAGGTTATATCCCTTTATAATTATAAAATAAAAATTCACCACAAGCAATATTACGAGTAAAACAAAGTAACACCAGCGTAATGATATAGGTATACATTTTAGTAGTGAAAAATAAATTACAATGTAGGCTATATTAAGAGTTAGTTTTTTCTAATCTTTCTCGTAGGAAGACATTAAACAAAAAGCCAAAGTTTTAAAACACATAATTTGCACATGATTAACCTTGCTTTAAGGTATAAAAATTAGCCCTGAATGGGTATTAATGCTACCTCATTTTTACAGTATTTGAACACAAACATTTTTCTCCATGGGGGTGGGGGTTCGTCTGGAAGAAAAGGTGAGGGGGGGGGGGTGGCGTTTGACGAGCTTCGGGGGTTGAGGAAAGAGAGAAATGCCTGAAAGAAACTCTGTTGCAGTTCCGGTGCATATCTATACAAATAGACCCCTATACTTTATTACACTATGTAACATATTTATCTTTGAAGATGTGCCTAGTAATTTTCATTATATATATATATATATATATATATATATATATATATATATATATATATATATATATATATATATATATGAGTGGGTGAATTGTTGCTGAATGTATGAGGGACCCATGTATGAGTGTGTGAATTGTTGCTGAGTGTATGAGGAACCCATGTATGAGTGTGTGAATTGTTGCTGAGTGTATGAGGGACCCATGTATGAGTGTGTGAATTGTTGCTGAGTGTATGAGGGACCCATGTATGAGTGGGTGAATCGTTGCTGAGTGTATGAGGGACCCATGTATGTGTGGGTGAATTGTTGCTGAGTGTATGAGGGACCCATGTATGAGTGAGTGAATTGTTGCTGAGTGTATGAGAGATCTATGTATGAGTGGATAAATTGTTGCTAAGTGTATGAGGGACCCATGTGTGTGTCTCAGTGCTACCGTCCTTCCCGTGTTTAGTGAGGTGTATGGTGTAAGGGCCGTGTGTTGTCGTGACACTTCATGGTTGTGACATTGAAACTATCCGATGATAAGCAGTGTTTCTTTCAGACTTTTTTCCGGGGGGGGGGGGGATGACACTGGTTAAAGTATATATTTTCTATATAAATTCTGTTTAGTTGGGGGGGGGGGGCTGTAGGCTGTCTTCGGGGGTGTGGGGAAGAGATGCCGGAAAGAAACTAATGATAAGAACCACATGTTTGCTATGCCGTATTATACATGCAGAAGATGTTGACTGCTAATAATTTGTCTAATGAACTCCTCTCAACGGCTTTGGCACATAGGTACCAATATCAAGTGAGCAAACTCACGTCAAAATTATTGGTAGATAGATCTAGATCCTTTAAAGTTTAAGTAAAATTCGTCAATACTTTAATAAACAGACATGAGAGCAGTAGTTTAGAATGTCTCGCAAGTCTTAAAAATATTGTCAAATAAAAACTATTCCTTTAGACCTTATAATACATTTAAGTAATAATTAATATTAAGTTTTAAAAAAAAATTAATAGGCATATATTAATACTATGTTTACAATGTGTTTGTTGATAATGTTAAATATTGAAATACTTTATGTTTTTGTGTTGTTTCAAATGAATTTATGAATGCCTTAGAAAAAAATTGGACTATATTTTAGGTTATATCCCTTTACAATAGTAAAATAAAAATATAGTTACCTTAGGAACCACATCACTATAGTTACCTGAGTAACCACCCATCCAGTGACTGGTGGTGGTGGTGGGGGAAGGTGACACTAGAAAGAAAATCACTAACCTTAATTTAAAAAAACTTGCTTTTTGAGTTAATTTAATTCAATAGTTTCTTTACATTATGTAAACCTTGATACAGATCTTTTATATTTCAGATTATGTAAACATTAATGCAGATATTTTATATTTCAGATGGCCAACAATCAGATGGCCAACAAGCCAAGTCGAACAGCGGCTAGCTGGCCAAGTTTTTTCCTGGACAGTTTGGGGAGGGCCTCATCGAAGAACATCACGTGATCGACGGTGATGTAATAGGAGCCATCTGACGTCATGCTGTCCTTGACCAGCTGCTTCACGGCCGTCTCCGTCAGATCACTTCCGGGTTTTTTGACCACGCATGCGCAGATGTTCTCCACGTTGATGTCGTCTGGGACCGGAACCGCCATGATCTCGAGTACTTCCGGGTGAGAGCTGATTGGTTTCTCGACCCACGCTGGGTAAGTTAGTACAATGCCTAAAATATTATGGGATGTTAGTACAATGCCTAAAATATTATGGGATGTTAGTGCAATGCCTAAAATATTATGGGATGTTAGTACAATGCCTAAAATATTATGGGATGTTAGTACAATGCCTAAAATATTATGGGATGTTAGTACAATGCCTAAAATATTATGGGATGTTAGTACAATGCCTAAAATATTATGGGATGTTAGTACAATGTCTAAAATATTATGGGATGGTAGTACAATGCCTAAAATATTATGGGATGTTAGTACAATGCCTAAAATATTATGTGATGTCAGTACAATGCCTAAAATATTATGGGATGTTAGTACAATGCCTAAAATATTATGGGATGTTAGTACAATGCCTAAAATATTATGGGATGTTAGTACAATGCCTAAAATATTATGGGATGTTAGTACAATGCCTAAAATATTATGGGATGTTAGTACAATGCCTAAAATATTATGGGATATTAGTACAATGCCTAAAATATTATGGGATATTAGTACAATGCCTAAAATATTATGGGGTATTAGTACAATGCCTAAAATATTATGGGATATTAGTACAATGCCTAAAATATTATGGGATGTTAGTACAATGCCTAAAATATTATGGGATGTTAGTACAATGCCTAAATTATTATGGGATGTTAGTACAATGCCTAAAATATTATGGGATGTTAGTACAATGCCTAAAATATTATGGGTCGTTAGTACAATGCCTAAAATATTATGGGATGTTAGTACAACGCCTAAAATATTATGGGATGTTAGAACAATGCCTAAAATATTATGGGATGTTAGTACAATGCCTAAAATATTAGGGGATGTTAGTATAATGCCTAAAATATTTTGCGATATTAGTACAATGCATATATTATGGGATGTTAGTACAATGCCTAAAATATTATGGGATGTTAGTACAGTGCCTAAAATATTATGGGATGTTAGTACAATGCCTAAAATATTATGGGATGTTAGTACAATGCCTAAAATATTATGGGATGTTAGTACAATGCCTAAAATATTATGGGATGTTAGTACAATGTCTAAAACAGTATGGGATAGTACAATGCCTAAAATATTATGGGATGTTAGTATGATGCCTAAAATATTAGGTGATATTACAATGCCTAAAATATTATGGGATGTTAGTATAATTCCTAGAATATTATAGGATGTTAGTACAATGCCTAAAATATTATTGGATATTAGTACAATGCTTAAAATATTATGGGATAGTACAATGCCTAAATATTATGGGATGTTAGTATAATGCCTAAAATATTATGGGATATTAGTACATTGCCTAAAATATTAGGGGATATTAGTATAATGCTTTAAATATTAGGCTAGGTTAGTAAAATGTCCAAACTATTATGGGATATTAGTGAAATATCTAAAATATTAGAGTAAGAGTACAATTCCTAAATATTAAGTTAGGTAAGCACGGTGCCTTAAATATTAGGGTAAATTAGTACAATTAGGGTAGTTTAGTTAAATGCCTAAAACATATGTCGGAGATAAATGCTTTGTGGACATTCCCATTTAACATGTTTTTACCTCTAGAAATGACGTCACCACTTCGACCAAACACAAAAACACGACCCTCGGGGCTGCAAAAAAAAAAAACATTCAATAAACCCATTGTCAGCTTACTTAGGTACAATACATTCATTTTTTTTTTCAAAAAGTTTCATAAACCTGTATACCCTATATGATTTTAATAACCAACGATCAAAATTTTGCAATTTTGTAAATAAAAATGGGATCGGAGTGGTCGGGTCTGTAAACCTCATGGTTGCTAAACCGAAAAGTCCCGAGTTTGAACCACGGGCAGGTGAAGCTCGATAGCTGGGGACAGCAACCCAGCTAGGAGAAAATTCTCCAAAATCAAACAACTTGTAGTTCTTTCCTGGATGGACAAAGGCTATGGAAGCAAATTGAACAAGAAAAGCTGGCTGAATTCAGAATCAATGGCAAGCAATACTTAACAGTGTTGGATATAATCACGCCAACAGTACGATTAAGTAAAAAAAAAAAAACAAGATAAAAAAAGGAAATGACATAAAACTAAATTCCATACTTCTATTAAAGTTAGTTAATTTTTTTTTCTTAAAGGGAAATAATCTATGTCTATTCAAACCAACCACTAAGAAATTAAATGGTAATGTAACAAACAATGAGATTGATTGCATTCAATCTATAAAAACATAAATACAAAAGATAAAATAGGGATTTTAATTAGATTAGGCATATTTTATAGATTACAAATTAATACTTGAGAATAAATTAATTTCATAAACATAAGCTTTATTAAAATCTTTATGTGTACTAAATTAAAAGTTTACTATTATTAGTTATTTGTTTGTCTTTCAATGCATTAAAGCCGGAATCGGCAACTTTTTGAGACGGAAGAGCCAAAAATTATAATTTACAAAATTTACCAACTCATAAAGAGCCACAAACATTTTTTTCCAATATTTTGGTATTTGATAAGGATTAGGTAAATAAATTTGATTTTTTATATGAAATAAATAACGTTAAATAAAAACTTATTGTTTCATATAAAAGCAAACCAAGGTTTCTCACAAGAACTGTTTAAGTGAGATCTGCTATGATAAAATAAGTAATCATATGCATAAGACTATCTGTATAGGACTATCTGTATAGGACTATACCAATCCACTTTAGAAGCCAATAACTTTTTTCTTTCTTTACGGACACCACTGGTTCAGAAGGTGTCTTTCATAGCCAGGCAGGCCTCAGCACGGCAAGTTCCGACTAACTGGCTTGGGTATCGGTTTGATTACCGTATCGGTCGCTTCTGTCTTTTGGTTTTGACATTGCTTAACTTTCACCCTACTTGAACCCAGAGTCCAGTACCTGGCCTAACCATAGGAAACTAATAACTAAAGTTCTTCGTCACTCAGGTCAAATTAATGCATACGGCAGGTAGAGGAATGCATTCTGTAAAAAAACAACATTCCCCATTTAACAATATTCGAAAAAGGCAGCACTTTGACAGTGGCAAGCATGGAATAATCGCCACTGAGCTGGCTACAGCACGGCTGTGGGGCTGGTGCCCAAGCGGCTGTCCGTATACTTTCTACCTCACCTAATCTCATTGTTCTCTGATGAGTGTTTTTATCCTGTTTAAAGTTGTTTTTCTTTTACATTATGTTTTTTTTAATGAGATTTGGACATGAAATAATATAACTTTTAATATCTGTGCATGGAACTCGAGAGCCGCACCTTGACATCAAAAGAGCCGCATGCGGCTCGCGAGCCGCAGGTTGCCGACCCCTGCATTAAAGGATGTGATTATAAAAGACGACACTAGAAGCTCAAACCCCCTCAACCCCACCACGCCGAAGCAATACAAAATTCCTTGAATCATCTTTTAATTACACATTTGCATTTTCAGGTTTTTGAAAATAAAATAAAATCGTTATTAGACGTTTTGTATTAGACCTATAGGCCTATATAAGTAAAACATCTTAAATGAATGAAAGTAGGCTACATGTAAGAAAGAAGTATTACTATTGTAATCTGTATCAGTCCTCAGAAGCCGATGATGAAAACTGTAATACTAAGCGAACATGCATGGCAAACTGACGCTGTACATTACATGTCTGAGGGAAAAACAAAACAAAAGACAACCCAATGGCAATGGGAACAGGGCATTACACCCCCCCCCCCCCCCCCGCCTGTCAATTACTCCCCGGACATTACCCCCGGAGTAATTACTCCCCCCCCCTGTCAATTCCTCCCGCCCAGTAGGACATTACCCCACTAGGGTGAGGGTTAGGGGACTTTAGGGTTAGGGCTAGGGTTAGGGCTTGATATAGGGTTAGGATTAAAGTTATTGTTATAGTCAGGGTGATGGTTAGGATTAGGTCTAGAATTATGGTTAGTGTTATGCTCAAGGTTAGGCTAAAACTAATGTCTAGAGTTGGTTTAGGTTCTGTGTTAAGTTTTTAAGCAGAGGTGAATGCTTAGGTTTTTGGTCATTTTTGTAAGGTTAGAATTAAGGAAATATATAGGTATAGAGTTTGAGTTAGAATTAGGATCATAACAAGGGGGTGGGGGGTAATTCCCTAGGGAAGGGGTGGGGGTGGGTAATTGACAGGGGGTAATCGTTCCGGGGGGGGGTACGGTGGGGTGAGGGGGAATGTCCGGGGGGTATTGACGGGGGGGGGGGGGGGTAATGTCCTGTAGTCATGACAATAAGGGAAAAACATATGGAGAGCGACACTAGAAAGATGGGTTACCCGCTCGGTACAGTTGGAGAAATTAACTGGGCCAGGAAAACTCTTATCGATAGCCTATGGTCGATTTTGATGACATGCATATATCATAGCGTGATTCGATGCACGTCGTAATGGGATGCTGTGACTATGTCCTTGTAGGTCCCCAGGCTAATGAGACTAAAGACCTATGTCCCTAGGAGAACGACTTACCTATGTCCTAGTGTGACTAAAGACCTATGTTCTAGTAAAACGACATACCTATGTCCTAGTAAGACTTAAGGCCTATGTCCTAGTGTGACTAAAGACCTATGTCCTAGTAAAATGACATACCTATGTCCTAGTGTGACTTAAAGCCTATGTTTTAGTAGGACGTCAGAGGTCTATGTCCTACTGGACTGTACTATGTCCTAGTGGGACGACAGGACTATGTCCTAGTGAGACAGCAGTCCGATGTCACCTGCTATATGCTTTAATAGCTGATGAATGTTTACATTCACAGTTTCTGCAGATGTTTAGGGTTTCCGCTGAGCTTGGTGTAGAGCCTGTGGTGTCTGTTGGTTTATTTTCTGCAGTGTTTTAGTTCG